>NC_051160.1:65014025-65029193 GCF_013339745.2 Dermacentor silvarum | reverse complement strand
GACAGCACGACAGCAGTGGTGCCAACGATGACTGCGCGAATGCGCCTCGAGCGTCCATATAATTGTTGTAGCAATACAACGGAATAAGGGAGAGCAAGGTAGGCCGCAGCATTGCTCATACGCGCGGCTGCTCATCACGTCTACAAACGGTCACTGACGTACTATAGCGACGAAAATAAACGCGAATTCAATAGCGGAGCGCGTGGCCGACGCATAACAGAAGGTGTTGTGCGCTCCGTTCAGCCACCACCATTTACAGGCGCGCACGTCCGGTTTGATCTAAAGCCCCTATATTTATAAAAGTAGCGCCATTCTTAGATCTTGCCGCCACCGCGCTCACCCCGGCGCTTCCTCCTCGCCCTCTCTTAGCCGCCTCCTGTCGCCCCAGCCTCCTCCGCTCCCCCATTGGCCAATCCGTGTCCCGTGGAAGTTCGCGTCGCGCTTTTGTATATTTTTTTCTTTCCAGCGCGCTCCGACTGCCATTCTCGGGCCTGTGCGACGAAAGTGCTGTACGCACAAACGGATCAAACGTGTTAGGGACAAGAACTTCGTTGTGATGGCATGCTGCTGCGCCTTAAGTTGCCGCAACCGACAAGGCGAGGGCAAAAGGCTTTTTTTGTTTACCATCCGGCGTGCGCAAACGCTTGCTGCACACTTGATATTTGCGCCGTCTCGCATCGTCGCGTTGCTACTTCCAAAACGGCATTATTAAGACCAGTTACTGACTGACGAAGCAAAATCGCGCCTCAAAAACGTCTCCGCAGGGCGCGATCGAAGTTTTCCTCGGATTTCCTCTGGTAGCGCGTTAGCTGTCGTCTGCCACGGCAGGCCCGACGCAGGCGGCGCCACTATCGATATCGCGCCTCGATCGCGCTGGTCGCGCCGAGCGCGATAGTGGAACGGAGGAGGAGGGAAGTGGATGGCGCTACTTTTTATATATAGGGGCTTTAGTTTGATCGCGCTGTGCGATGATGCACCCCCTATGTATCTGTTCTAATTTTCTTTTATTTGAAAACAAGAAAAGGTGACGGGGCAGTAATGATGACAGTGCAAACTCAACTATCGCGATGAAAATAAACGCAAACAGCGGAAAGCGTGGCTTTTGGGACAGTCAGTGCCACCTAGTGTCGGTCCGGTGGTGCGAGGAAACGTGTCCAACTCCGATATGCTCTCGCTGTCACTAGGCGAATTTGTGCTTTCAGTCGGCGCCACCATAGCGCTAGAATCTTGTTCCGGCTGGCATTGTCGCACCGCGTGTGCGTTCCGAGTGGCAGATATGACTGGAAGATGATAATCTTTCCTAGGTGCATAATCGCACAGCGCGATTAAACCGGACGTTCGCGCCTGTCAATGGTGATGACTGAACGGAGCGCACTATACCTTCAGTTATGCTTCAGCCACGCGCTCCACTGTTCCCGTTTCTTTTCATCGCGATAGTAAGTCAATTTTAGACATCGTAGAATACCTAGAACACATGGTGAATTGTCCTTTCCGCAATCAGTATGCTTTACACATACGGCAATACGCTGTGAGTTTACCGTGTTGCTATGGCGACACCTTGTTTGCAGATATGTCTACGATCCCCTGGTTGGCGGTAGGAGAGGAGCAATTTGGATATTGATGGGCGCGGCGTTTGCGTTCGGCTTCAGCTGGCTTTGGCATGGCATGGACAGGGTGGCTACCGTGTGGTCCATGCTAAGTGTGTTCGGCATCGCCACAGAAGTGCTTGCTGCTGAAGCCCGGAAACTGAGACCCATCAGGGACTTTGAGGTATGCAAAGCAAACCAGGGAGGGTATTCTGTAAGAGTCCACCTAGTGGACTGGCCACTGCGGCTGTCGTCGATTTGCTCCAGCTGCACGACCAAGGAGGAGATTTGGTGCCTCCTTCTCTCTGGTGCAGCTGGAGCCATCACGACCGCCGAAATAAACAGAGGTGGACTCTTGCAGAATACCCCTCCTGAAGTGGCAATACTTTGAGTTGACGGCAGTTCAAAATCGAAGTACAGCTATCAAAATTCTCCTTGACCCCCTTCACGTCTTAGTAGAGGTCATTGAAGGTTATATCTGAGCGTGTTCTTATATTTGCTTGATATATAAAAAAGCCACACGCATAGAGGAGGGCAGTTTAAAGTCTAGCCATGAACGACAATCAACGAAGCCTTGTCTTATGTCAGAAGGCCCTTAAATCCTAGTCGGCTCATACAAACAAAGAGACGCTGTTCAAGCTCTTCACGATTTTCTGGCAGATAGTGACTTTATGCAGTCTTTCTGAAAGACCATTCATACTGAACATGCCCGCTAGCTGACTTTGAGCACGTTTAAATGAACCTGTACTATTTTATCAGCTTTATTTCTCACTGTTTAGCTTTTTACGCCATCACTGTTCTGGTCGATACTGTCCTTATAACAATCAATGAGACTGGATGTTCGCATGTCTACAATACAGCGCCCTCTATATTCTTTAGCATGCTACAGATTAGTTACGTGATACTCTACTCTCCACTATACATTTCATTCCTTACTTCCCTTCTTTTTTTCGCGTGTTTTCTATATTTCACTCTTTCCTGAATAGCTGGAGTTTCTTTTTGATGATTTGGATAGCCGGTCCTTAGGTGGTGTATTTTGCCACTACTCATCATTTATTCAATAAAAACAATTGTACCTTCCAACGCCCTTCGTGCTAAACTGCCCAAACTTTTACGTCCTTCACACCGCTACAGGCACGGCACCTAACCACACCTGAGCGGCTCCGGTTGGCAGGGGCTGTGCTCGGCTCTCCAAACTACCTGCTAACCATATGTGCCTGCATCTTCCACCTTGCCGACTTTGACATCTGCCTCATTCTTTGTAAGAGGATACTTCTCGGTAGGTTACTCCTTCCCAGTGGTGCAGAAAGCATCTAAAGATATCCGTTCCTGTTTCATAAAAATTTCTGTACAAATAAGGTGGTTTCCAGACGAGAACACGACGTCATGAACTCACAAGCTAGCAACGCTTACTCGAAGCGCCTAGGCAGACTGACGATATAACGTAGAATTAGGCCCAATATTAATGCAACTCAAACCCATGTTGCCGCAGTACATACATATGCGCAGCGGAGTCAGCTCCGTTGTGTCAGAAGCGGTTGCGAACGCGACAGCATACAGCCGTCTACGTATAGTAACCCTCGTAAGCTTTTTTGAAACGCTGCGTTGTGCATGTCCTTGTTTTGATCAAGTACAGAGCAAAAACATAATGCATGGCAGGTTTTCAAGGACGACATTAGCACTGTACTTCATGTACAGTTTTATTAAAAGCAAGTGGTGGACGTATGTAACGCATGCCACCTATCATGAACGAAGCTTTCAATTTTTAAAGAAGTGTCTTATTAGTTACAAATACGATCAAGAAGATGTTGGTTAGACTCTCGTTAAAAAACCGGCAGTAAATTGTACTCCCTGACAGGCAACTAGTTCAGTAAAAGCGAATATATAAATTTTTACTTGCCTTAATTTTCAAGGTGTCAATTCTGGGGTAGCAAAGAATCATAAGATACGACAGAATCAGGTGATTACACCAATGTACACGCCGCGTGTTTACTTCTTCTGTGAAAAAAAAAAGAACGCCCGCGAAGTTTGAAAAAATACCATGTGAGTAAGCACCCACGCGCATTACAGTCCAGTGACTATATCACGCACAATTTGGCAGTAACATCAAACAGTACCAGTGGGAAAGCGAGCCGTTGATTGTGCTACGCTTGTATTCCAGGATCCCTTATGCAGCTTGACTGTCCGTGCTGTAGCAGTTCATAGGATTTGCACACATCTGCGAAGCTTTCTAGGCGCAGCCTCTTTGGCGCCCGTTCCTGCGGCGAGCGTCGGCGGCGTCGTCGTAACCCAACGAACGAGCGCAGCGAAAGAGGAAAGCGACCGCGGTTCGCAGCGGGGGATGAAAGACGCGAGGAGGAAAATGGAGAGGAGGTTGTGGCGACGATGGTCACGAGATGGCGCCAGAGTAGCGCGCCTCGCCTGGTAGATTTGACGGCGGCGGTTGCTGTGAATCACGCCCACGCGGTGGCTTCCGTGATCGGCAAGTTAGCGAGGCAGACAACCCCACTTTGCTCCGTTTGCAACGTGCCGCCTGAGAGAGATTGTCCGCGCCAGCCAATATGTCACGAAATGAAAAAAAAAATGAACACGTATACAGATGTGCTAAAATTTTGCATTAGGGAGTATCGTAATCGTCGGTGCTTTTGTTTTCTTTTTTTTGTGAATGTCGTTTCGTTTCCTCAGAAAAGTTCTCTATCCTACACGACTGATCGTCAAAAAAGTTGCATTCTGCGGGGGAAAAAAACTTTCTTTTTATTTCATACCATTCTGCATTCCGCATGTTCAGCAGTGACGCTTCCGAGTCACTTGAAATGAGTCGCTTGACTGGATTTAGAAAATTAGAATGTGTTGAGGGGCTAGTTGGTTCAGTCTAATGACCGATTGCTAAATGCGCAAAATTGGGAAACAGGACACCACACAAGAAGAGACAAAGAACGAGCGCAGACTACCAACTGGTCTATTTGCAACGTCGGGCGTTATGCGAAACATAGCATCGTAGTGAGGCTATATTTTGCAACATCCCGACGTTGCGATAAATCAGTTGGTAGTCTGTGCTCGTTCTTTGTCTCTTCTTGTGTGGTGTACTGTTTCCCAATTTCGCGCTTTCTGCAATCGGTCATAACATTTAGAAGATGTATGCAAAAATGCTATAATGAAAAACATGCATAGCATCCCTGATAATGTCAAAGCTGGCGAGGTGACGATTCGTCATCTCCTCGTTCTAAGGGGGATGCCAATAAATCATCATCATCATCAGCAGCAGCAGCAGCGTTGTATGTGATGTGCGCCGCGTAGTCTCGATACCCGTGTTTACTCTTCGGTACCACTTAGGTGCCTCCTCGCAAAGTACGAACCGCTGCTGAAGAAGCCAATCATGGAGTTGCGAGCGCGGCTACAGCCAGGCAACGTCGGGACTCACCAGACCGCTGCGCAGAGAGCAGCGACATTTTTTACGTTGTTGTTTTCTTCCTCTCTCTCACACTTCCTGTTCCTTTTCAACAGGTTTCCCATTCCCTCTTGTTCCCGTCCTGGTGGTGCTCTACACGGCGTGCTACGTTCAGCCCGACATTGTCAAGTGGGAGACGTCTGCAAGATTAGGGCGAAAAGAAGCTTCATCATGACACCTGACAGCATGGCAAGGTTGTGTCATAAATAACACAACGATAGTGCATTAATAAACTCAACGTCTCTATATTTATTTGTCTCTGCTACACACATTAACCCTGGTCCTTGCTACCGTTGCTGTGGATGAATTAAATATGGACGCCCTCTGATTACGTGGCACATGTAGGAGAAGAAGACGCCCCTCCTCCTCCCCCCCCCCCCCAAAAAAAAGAGGTATCTATTAAACAGGAAGTACTGAGGCTTGCGTTACTAATTTCGGACTACTTCTGGGCAGGTGTCGAAGGAAAACTCAACGTATACTTCGATATAATAAGTGGTCACTATTCTGATTGCAAATTTGCTTGAAATAAGCAAACTCATTTGTGCTTAAATTCACAAGGTGAGGAAAGTTTCACCAAAGGAGATATCGTCATACAGCCGAAATTAACAAAAAATTGCAATATGAACGAATGCAGCTTTCCGCGTAAGAAAACTGGGTACAAGAATTAAAAAGAAAAGGCGCAGTTTTTCCCGAAAGGCGAAACATCGATTGCGATAGCAAATTAGTGGACAGCTATACGAAGTAAGGACAGTAGTTTTATCGCTCGTATAAATTTGTAAACATAGGCATACTAACTAAATGAACAAGCATGTTGTCACGGGTGCACAAGCAAACATGAACGCATCTCACTCGGTGACCGCGGAAACTCGCTGTCAAAACGTTGGAGTGAGTAAGCGCGGTATTTGCAGCGAGCGAATTGACCTTCGTGCCGCCTCTCGCATCAACGCGAACTAAGCAGCGAAAACACAGCGCAGTTCGGACTCTGTTCCCGTCGCAGATGGCTGTCAAGATACAGCGGCCGGGCGGCGGCGCGTGGCCTAACCCCCCCCCCCCCCCCTCCGTACCTTCCCCCAGGAGCCTTGCGGAGCCCTGCAGGCCAGACGGGCGAGCGCGGCCGCTCGGGCCGCCCGGAGTAGTACTCCCCAACGGAACCAGTCTCAACGGCCTTAAATGAGCTATAAGCGTCAGGACGCGATTAGGCTATAAACGGTTCTTGCATTTCAGAACGCAGCGCCATGTTATTACACCACGGTAACCTTTATCCGCGACGCATCATCCCATATTCAAAATGTCGTTGCAAAATAATGCACGCCGACCTTCCGTCAAAAAATGTCAACGACGAGACCGCTTACAGCTGAGCCACAGGCGTCTATAGTCTTCGTGAAAGCGGATGTGCCCTTTGTTTGCTTGATTTATTTTATCTTAATTTTTTTTCAATTCGACTTCCGCGTACGCTTATGCGTATAGGCAATTAGAGTTCCAGATGCGCGCCACGCTGCTTTGATGTTGAGGGAGGCCTTCGGGATGACATATCGTCACGTTGATTATTAGACGCCTGGCTTCGGCGAAGGTTGAAATGTTATAATCACAGCACATTGACGACGACTGCTTTGGCGGCGGGGCAGCCATGGAAAAGAAGCAAGCGAAGATTACAAACTTGATGGTCAACAGGTAAGAAATTAAATTTTAAAAAAGCAACTTGCAGCAGGTGACAGGGTAAATTGTGCAAATAGGCTCTTACACACTAATATTAGGTTGCCCAACACAAGATGGCTGACCACCCTTCCTCGAACCATTGGTTGCCTTGCAAGCAGCAAGAGATTCATGTCTGCTAAAATAGTGACAGCAACTGGAGCGTTCTTTAGTAATTTCTTCGTACCTTTTTGATAAGGTTCCAATAAAAGAAATATGTGTGACGCTACAAATACTTAGGCATTGATTTTTTTGTTAACCTAACTTGCTCCAAGCATGTATATAGAGTACTTCGCAACCAGGGCGTACGGTATGTTTAATTCATTCAGGCGCAACAATCTGGAGGCTCGACCACACCCAAATGTGCGATTATGCTTTAGTAACATTTGACCCACCTTAGAGTTCACTTGCGCCGCATGGGACCCGCGGTCTTCTTGTTGGACTCACGGGCTCAGAAGCGCGCAGCTTGTTTCACTAGCAACGACTACTACAAGCAGGGTGACCAGGATAAAGCTAAATCGAGGCTAAGAACCCTTGGAGAAACGTCGCCTGCGCATGAAACTTGAACTTTTGTTTCAGATATACTCCGGTCAAACGGAAATAGATGAAAACCTTATCTGTAACTAACGCGCTGCACATCTGCCCGTCGAGATCATGCCATGAAACGCGAGTGCTTTCGTCGCAGACATGTGGCACTTTACCATATGCAGTAACAATGTTGAACAAGTTGCCGTAAGCCGTTAAGGCCTGCTATACGAATGAAACATTTCTAGGATTTCTTCGTTCGGAGTGCTTTGTAGCTTTTCTAGCGCATACAAAACGTATTTACTAGGCATTCAATTGTTGCATGTACAGCTTTTGTTGTTATTTACTCTTGGTTTGTGTATTCCTATGAATTCTTATACTGGCCTCATAGAATTATTGACTATATATTGATGCCAATCTCAGGGTCCTCTCTTTATTTGTGTGCATTACGTCTACTGTAGATCACCCCTCCAATACTGCTGTGTATGGCGCAACATAACAACAAACAAAAACATTTGTTTCTATGCTTCTGTCTAACTCAACCTATATGTGTAAGGAAGCCACTTAAGAATTTTGTGTTGTGCACCCTATGCTTATGCGCATCTACTAATGTTTTATGCATTTTTGTAATGACTTTGTCCGCGAAGAGACGGTGTGGCAGCTAGAACGGATGGGCCTTCAAGATGGACGTGGGGACCGGAAAAAGTGTACCACTGGACGGTAACTTTCGTAGCCTTCTCGTACATCATGTGGCGGTTCGCGACCAACGAAGAGAGTAAGTGAAAGATGTTGAATATACATTTTTCTTCGCCCTGTCTTTTAAAGTAAAAACTAAACTCTCGCGGGATCGAATCCCGGCCACGGCGGCCGCATTTCGATGGAGGCGAAATGCGAAAACGCCCGTGTACTTAGATTTAGGTGCACGTTAAAGAACCCCAGGTGGTCCAAATTTCCGGAGTCCCCAACTACGGCGTGCCTCATAATCAGAGCGTGGTTTTGGCACGTGAAACCCAATAATTTAATTAAAAACTAAACTTGAGACGAAGCTTTGGCGCAGGGCCAACTCGGACTTTATCCAAAAATATATAAAACGCAAAAATACTTTGATGAGACAACCGCTCGACAAGTTTGAATACAGATTGTGGAATTTGAAAGATAAAGTGAAATTCTAGTGACTGCTGGAACCAAAATATTTTAGCTTAGGGCTTGGAAGTTATCACAATATTTCTCAAATTGGTAGGCCTAAAAGAAAAAAAACAAGATTCAAGCATGACGTTTACAAATGCGTTACTTTGCACCAAAGACTGATACCGCAGTTATGTAAACTGCATCGATCAGAACGTCAAAGATAGACAAATTTGAATTGTAAAGTTGTAGCTTACGAGGAAATCTTGCATTGTTTACGGTAGTTCTGCAAAAATGCAACTCACCAATATGTCGTACATTTAGGAACGGTGTATCGTACACCAATTACAGCCGCTTTCGATCTACTAGGGTTCAGTTTACAGAGTTCTGATATCGTTCTTTCTAGCGAAGCTTGTATTGCCTCACAAGTGTCGGCGCTGGGGGTGGTGGTGGTGGTGGTTTCACGCTAAAACACTATTGAAAACCTGCTGAAAACTCGCCTCTCGTTCACTTGAAATATACCAAAATTGGCATGGAAGGGTACGAACGTATGATTAAGATTACTAATGGTCATGACATCAATAACATCACATGCTCGTCAGTTACGTCACTGGTGCTTCCGCCAAAGCGCATAAGCCACCCGCACAAGCACCATTTCCTTGCACAGGTGGTTTATGCAGAGCGCATAAGAGGCGGAACCGAAAGAACGGACGTGAGAGCCCACAATATCACTTAGCTGAACGCTCATAAACAGAATGACCCTGGTTGTCCTTTGTAGAGGAGATTTCCTGCGGGCTACTACCGAGCCAAGCATAAGAGCCTACATGGACGTTAACAATCACGTTGCCGACGGTCGTATCTACACAAGCAAGTCGAGAGTCGATCTGTGCGATAATGTGAGGTCCCTGGTGCTTCACATTCGGAATCGTGGTCTAGTCAAGGCCTTATCACAACATCCCTATTCCATGGCCAATTACGTATGACGATGAAGATACAGGGTACCAGACACCCGCAGCCTTTAAAAGATTACCATTGGAGTCAACAGGATGTCCATAAAATATGATTAAATATAATTTCAAGGTTATTGCTTCATCGATCAAAGTTGAGTCAAAAGTTCCCTTGTATCGCAAGAAGTGAAACGAATATCTATTTTTGTTATAGAAAGCTAGCAGGTGATGTTAGAAGAAAGTCTGATAAATGGGCTAGTAAAGAGAGCTTAGTGTTTGTTTACAATGACTTGTAACATAGTCCGTATCATAGCGACGACCAGTTTAACAACTTGTGCAGTGTTTGTCAGTTCGCATTTAGCTTTCATGGCAACAAAAAACATGACAGCTTATATTTGTTGGTTTGTCTTCTTGGTTCTACTTTATACAAATACGGAAAAATATGGTTGCACATTTAAACTTCTGTCGCACCACAATATATTATTTCCTGTTTCTAGCATTTCCTTGAATTTTTGTTTACGCTTTAGCTTACAAATAATGTACCAGGAACAAAGCTTTGAACTTTGCGCAGGGGTATGTTGCCCTCGTTTCTCTATTATTTACTGTACTCCAAATTACTATAATGAGAAATGCACTCGGGAACTGATTATTGCATAATTTCTTTGGTACTTGAGAATGTTAATGCATCCATATCGCGTACTCTCTAGAGGCGTTCCTCTTGGACCAAATGAAACGCGCCTTCATCAAGAGCCCGTATGGCCTTAAAGAGAAGCAGGTGAGCCACTTGGTGTTTTAAGCCAATAAGCATTGGGAGGGGTAACTTTTGTCGACAAAAATTGGACTTGTGCTAGGTCCATCTTAAACAACTTCACCTTACATAGTAGGGCAGTTGTTTTTTGCCTTACCACCACGAGGAAATGTTTCAATTTTCGATAATTTTCAATTTTTCAATAAATTCACATGTGCGCATTTAGAGATCTGCGCTTTGATGCTTTTTAACCATTCAGATTTGTTTTCCCTATCCAACAGGACTATCAGACGAATGATATTTACTTTTTAGAGCAAAGGTGGCAAAGATTGGCGCTGAATCCCTTTCCAGTTCTTGCTGATTTTTCTTACCAATGCATTTCACTTCGCATTTGGGTGGACAAATATACTATTTTACTGGCTTTCCGTTTTGTTAGATAGTTGACGCCAGTAAATGACTCCCCCTACGTTTTTAGTTATCATTCACCATTTAGTGACCAAGCAGCGGCTACACTAAAACCGACTGTGGACATGTTTAGTCTTCGACGTTACAACAGGCGGCAGCAGTGATCTCGCCTATTCCGACAAAGTTGAACTGTTTCATGAACTCTGTTCAGAGTGAATATGATGCGGTCACTTGTCGCTGCCATGGACCGTCACCGACCGCCACATACGGCCTGCTGGGGCCATGGCTGCCCACCACACAAGGTTTTGAAAGACTGGTTCAGAACGGTGTAAAAAGGGCCGAATCCAGTCTTGACCCTGTTGTGATGACTATTCGTATCAATGGAAACCTGATAGGCTGACTCGGACACCTCCTCAAGTTCAATTGCTATACACGCATATCTGAAAATGCACAGCTTACAGCAGGTCAGTCCTACTCAACCCTAATGGATATTAAGCACAGAGAGCGTCCAGCCATTAAATGTATAATAACTGAAAATTGCGGTAGGAACTCGAGTTCGATGCCCGCTGGAAAGCAATGCTTTGCTTCTCATCGCTCTAGGATGCGGCTTAGGCTCAGGATGAGCAGCTGATCTGGTAACGACCGTGTAACGAAAAATACGCGCGCACGGGTGCCCATAGTAAGCCTGGTTTTGTAGAAACCCGCGAAGGACCACACAGGAAGAGCGGTCGATGAGCAAACAGGGCGTTTAATGGAACAACAGTCACGATGACGATGATGATGGCAGGTGAGTTTCTACACACTCCCCGCCACGACATGAAGGGTTATTTTCGTGTCCTTGGCACAGAGACAGTCCGGTTACACCGTGTCAGAACCATCGGGAAGTTCCAGCCGGCCAGATAAGGTGAAGGAAACCTCTCACGGGCGGCGCTGTTCAATGGTTCGTGTAAATTCACCTTGTGATCGGTATTTACCATGATGTCTACCATGTCCATGTTTCCTTACCGAATGCACAGTTGCACTTTAATTCGTAATGTAAGTTCTTGCGTGCACACGTAGTGGTGTTAGACGACGTTGCTCAACGTTGAACATCAGTAGCTGGCGCTTAGTATTCTGTGGTGGTTGCTTGATCTTCCTTGAAACAATTTGTACGTCATCAAGAGGTGTTCAGCGTCGGCAAAGCACTTGGCGAAACGGACACCTTGGCCTGTCCTTGCACTGCTTGGATTTTGCGCAGTTGATATTCGATACCGGTTGCATCGTTGTTCTTGCTTTTCTGTATATCTGCGGCAGTAGTAGTCTTAATGGTCGGATGTTGGTTGTTTGTGCCATGTAGGATTCGTTGAGGGTTAAATACTTAGTTCTGACAGTGGGGGACTAGAGCTGTGGGCAGACGTTCTTCTATGTTGATTGCGTAGTGACGATGGGCCTCTTGTTGTTGGCACCGGTACTGGCTGGAATTCGTTTCGCTTCGGTTCATGCATGTGCCTTCGTGGTCATCAATACAATGAGTATGCTTTCCCTTTCCTAGACGGCACCGTGACTCTTCGGTGGAAATGAGGTCTTCGTGAACTCCTGCACTGTTCATCAGAGACGTTGTCGAACCACGTGTTGCTATTTAATCCGTTCTCATGTCTTGGACACTGTGTGAAGCCTCTTTCGGTATCCGTGTGGCTACAAGAGTTACTTGTTCAACGTTGTGCTTTCGACGCGTCTGCAAAGTCCAATATTATGACATCAGTGGATAGCTGTATTCGGTTCCGTCATACAAGTCTCTAACCAAGTTACTACTGGTTTTAGACACGGCAATATTGTCTTCAGTTCCATGTCATTGAAGATTTCTGCCTTTATGCTGCTCTTTCGTCTACCTTCTTCAATGCATCCATGGCTTGTAGCTTCGGTCTTACAATCTGTTACCTGTTGTATGTTTTGAAACGCGTCAAGGCACAAGAGTAATAAGATGGTCTTTTCCTTTCCTGAGATCTGTGACACGTCTTCACTGTTTACACTCTGTGTCATCTGAATAGCAAATCTGATTTAACCTGCAGTGTAACCAGTTTATCACTGTAATCTACCTGAAAGGTATATTCTTCATATATTTCGTCATCAGGAGTGAGCACTTTAATCTTTCCACCAAGGAAATAAAGCCTCTCACGAAGCATTTCGAGCCGGCTGCTCATGAGGTGCAGTTGAGCCGTTGTGGCCTCACTGAGCGCCGTGTCGACATCATCGATAATGAGGCTTACCGTCCTTCTGACAAGTGCTCTATCCATGATCAGCTCGGTCTCCTTGTCGCTGGTGGATGGATGAGGTGAATCCATGCGTGGGCTCGTCATCAGTCGGTCCTGGGGGCTGTTCGGTCATTTATTAATACAGCTCCCGGATTTCACGGCACCATTTTGTAGAAACCTGCGAAGGACCACACAGGAAGAGCGGTCGATGAGCAAACATGGCGTTTAATGGAACAACAGCCACAATGACGATTTTGATAGCAGGTGATCGAGGAAGTTTCTACACCTGGTTTTCGAGCTCATAACTGCTGTAGCAGCAAAACGAAGAATGTGGAGAGGTCAACCGGAAGAACATACTGTTGGCAAAGCAACATGGGGTTAGAGGGCACAAAAATATGTCAAAGAAGCAAAAGTGTCCCTCAAAAACTAAACAATTGGGGGTTTAACGTCCACGAATTACACAGGGCTTATGAGAATTTTTGTATACTAAGAAGCCCCAAGTTCTGACCGCTTAGGGCGCCCCTAACGCACGGTGTACGAGCTCTTTTGCTTTCCCCATCCATAAAAATGCGCCCGCCTCTGCCGCGATTGAAACTCACATGAGTCTCACATGAGAACCCATTGTGTTCGGAAAAGGTCACAGGCCTGCGAGGCACACGCAGCACAGTCACAGCGTAAGCTGGTGGAGCTGCTCAAGAGTAACTCCAATTCTGGCACCACGCACAACAGGGTCTTCAGCTGAGGTTCATACCTTGCGATAAGACGCCATAACGTGTACCGAAGAGGTATCCAGAATACGTGGCGAACATCTCCCATTGGGATCGCGTTGATTGCGCGCCTTGTCCGAATCGCATCTCGTCGTCTGCACCGGCGCACATGGCTTTTGCAGGTGCCTTAACTAGATGGCGCCCCCATACTGGCGGAGGCTCGGGTCGTCTGCGCCTGCGCGCCTGCTTAGGTCGCGTTTATAGGGAATTGGTACAGTATCCGACTTCCCGCGCAGCGGACCTGCGTTCGATCCCGGCGGAGACCGGGTAATTTTTTTTCGAATTTCCGGCGATAGCGGTTACGCGGCGGCGGCGGACACCACCGCGAACCGATACGGCTATTGGAATGAGCCCATAACAGCTTACGCTGTAAAAAAACCGACATAGACATCGAGACACAACCACTCTTCCTTTATAGGTGTTTGCGGAACGAAAACGTCACTCTATCAAGATTAATCGCAGCAGTAAAATTATGTGAAACAATGTCGCAGTTTCACTCGAAAGGCGAAGCTTCAATTGTGATAGCAAATTAGTGAAGAGCTATGCGGAGTAAGCATAGTAGTTTTATCAGCTGTATAAACTTGAACATGGAGCAGTACCAGCAATGCGCAGAACTGGATTATATTAGGATTACAAGAGGATTGCATAGACATAGAATAGGATTACAATAGACGAAGAAATAATTACGAGACGGACTGACGAACGCACTACGACGATGACGACATGATGACAATACAATAACGGTTTCTGAGGTTATGACGATGCTATCCCGGCGACGACAGCATTAGGAAGACGGCACAACGACAATGGTGTGACAAAAGAATGTGTGACAACAGTGGAATTACAACGATGGCACGAAGACAACCATGTGACAACGCTACAATAACGATGATGAAACTGCCTCGAATTAACAACGATGACGGTACAACAACGGATGCATGACAACACAATGAGTACAGTGGGTGACCACTAGTGTATGACGACGATGGCACGATGGCGGCTGTATCTAAATGACGTCACGACGAAGATGGCCGGAGGAGGAGACACCGTGACGAGATTCGAATGACAAAGGTGGGGTGATGATGATGGAATGACCAAGACGGTATCACGGTGACGGTAGGACACTCAATGCACGACGACTGTATGACGACAAAATTTCGTGACGATGATCGCATGACTGCAGTCGGATGCATCGTTACTTTATGAGGACGGGGGTGTGACCACGTCATGAGGAGAGTATGATGAGAAAAATGGAGTGACAACGATGAAATGACCCCGACGGCATCGTGACGACAGTATGACAATGAATGTATGGCAAATGTGCGGCAACAATGGCCTGCCGACTATGGCATGACGTAAGCTGCATGGTGAAACTGGAATGATGACGGTGCAGCGACCACGACTACCACACGCACATACAGTGCCCGATCCAATTAGACAATTTGGGCCACCGGGTCGGCGTAGAAGGCGTGACGACGAAGACATATTGAGTCAGATCATGAAGTTTGAACGACTATGTCGGAACAACCACGAAGGCATCAGCACCACGAGCAAATGTCTAGTGATCTATGTTTACAGAAACCTTGGGACGATTCTTCAGCAAGCCCCCACGCTCAAGGCCTGGGAGCCTGCGATCAAGACGGATGACCCTGAATGCCAAGTCATGCTGGCAGAGTGGGCTAAACGCATCGCGC
>NC_051160.1:64739025-65011525 GCF_013339745.2 Dermacentor silvarum | reverse complement strand
GATGAAAACGGCATGAGCGAGTCCAGCCCAACGGCGTGGGATCAAATCTTGGATGGGGGTGAAATGCGAAAACGCCTATGTACCGTCCGTTGGGTGCACGTTAAAGAACTCGAGGCGGTCGAACTTCATCCGGAGTTCCCCACTACCACGTACCTCATTATCCTATCGTGGCTCTGGCACATACAACCTCAGAATGTCATTTAAGAAACCAGCTAGCTCTTCCACTCACGAAAATCTTGACAATCAATATCTCGATAGTGACGCAAGTGTAAGGAGTGGGCACTTTTATTTATTTATTTATTTATTTAAAAATACCCTCAGGGCCATATGGCATTAAAGAGGGGAGTGGTTACAGAGTAGTAAAGAAAGACAAATCAAACAAACCAGTGCAGTGAGTTCTGGTAATACAATAATTCTCCTGATTATACAATGTTAGCTAATGTTTCGCGAAAAAGTTTGTTATCGGTGATGGCTACGATACTTGAGGGAAGGTGGTTCCATTCCTGCGATGTACGGGGGATGAAAGACTGTAAAAAAGACTTCGTGTGACATGAGTCAATTCCCACCTTACTGCGATGATCGACGCGGTTTGAAATGTATTGAGGCCGCATTATCAAGTCGTCGTGAAGCGTGGTGTGATGGAAAATTTCATGATATTTAATAGCGAAAGTCGGGCGACTTTGCGGCGGTTAGCTAACGGAATAAGTGCTAGGTTAGTTTTCATTGAGGTTATACTCGCGGCACGGTTATAGTTAGAAAGAATGAAACGGGTAGAGTTATTTTGTACTAGTTCAAGTGAGGTAATGAGATTAACACGACTGGGATCCCATATTGCAGATGCATATTCAAGTTTCGGGCGTATTAGAGTCTTATAAAGCTGTAGTTTTAAAGTAGGTGGTGTTTTCGAAAAGTTGCGCCGTAAGTACCCAAGCATGCGATTAGCATTGTTAATGACGTACTCTATATGAATGGTCCAATTTAAGTTATTCGTAATGTGCACACCGAGATATTTATATGACATGACGAAATCTAAGGTAACGTTGTTAAGATGATAGGTGCTAGGAGTAGAATTAGATCTGGATACGCGCATTATTTTACATTTCTTAATATTTAATTCCATCAACCACTTCTCGCACCAGTCAACTACATTATCCAGATCAGATTGGAGTGTTAAAGTATCATCAGAGCTGTTAATTTCCCGGAAGATAACACAATCATCTGCGAACAGATGTATGTTAGAGGATATTGTAACAGTTAGGTCATTAATATAGATAAGAAATAATAGTGGTCCCAGCACAGACCCTTGTGGTACACCTGATTGTACTTCAGTAAGTGCAGAGTTATGACCGTTAGCAGTGACGAATTGGAAACGGTTTGTAAGGAAATGCTCTATCCATTTTAAAAGGTTAGGGTCGATATTTAGTAAGCTCAGTTTAAAAAGTAGTAGATTATGGCATACTTTATCAAATGCTTTACTAAAATCTAAGAAGACACAGTCAGCGCAGGATGAGCGATCTAGGATACGATGCAGCTGATGGGTGAAGGATACTAGTTGAGTTTCGCAGGAATATGATTTTCTAAAGCCATGCTGTGCTGTAGTGAAGTATGAGTTAGACTCTAGAAAGTTTGCCAGATTGGTGAAAACTACATGCTCTAACAGTTTACAACAACTGCTTGTAAGGGATATGGGTCGATAGTTAAGAGGTGAGTTTCTGGGGCCGGATTTAAAGATTGGAACCACCTTCCCAATTTTCCATTCCTTTGGAAGCTCACATGAGTTCAGGGATTGTTGGAAAATTT
Organism: Dermacentor silvarum; assembly: GCF_013339745.2. NCBI lineage: Eukaryota > Metazoa > Arthropoda > Arachnida > Ixodida > Ixodidae > Dermacentor > Dermacentor silvarum. Next base: position 65,009,725 of record NC_051160.1, on the reverse strand, counting down.
TTGCCAGTATCATGGAGCTAAAGAGGCTAGTGCTTTTAAGGAATTTATTGTTAATGCAATCGAAACCAGGTGATGAATGATACGGTAAGCTATCTATTAGCTTGTTAATGCCAGGTACTTCAACAATTACAGGATGCATTGGTAAGTATTTGTACTGGTATAAGTTAGGAGGTTCAACATTGCCAGTTTTCGAAAATTGGCTTGTAAATGAATCGTTTAGTATGGTCGCACATCTGTTCTCGGAAACAGCATTTCCAGATGAATCTTCTAAAGAAATAGCATTATTAGTTGTTGGGTTTATTATTTGCCAGAACTTTTTAAGATTTGTTTTTAGTACTTCGGGTAGTGTACTAGACAAGTAGTTGTCTTTAGCAGTTTTTAGAGCTGCTATATAGATATCTGAGGCGGATTTATAAGCTGCCCAGCGCGCATCGGAGGGGGATGATTTCGCTAAGTGATAGAAGCGCTTTTTCCGGTTAGATAAGCGCTTTAGATTACGGGAATACCATGGCGCTTGCGCATTTGTAATGATTGTGCGGTTAGGGATGTATTTCTCAGTTAATATGTGAACTGTAATTGCAAACAAATGCCAGTTAGATTGGACTGAGCGATCGTCTAAATGTTTAACGAAATAGTCATAGAAATGAGACAGTTCATTATTTATTGCTACGAAGTTAGCTTTCCGATAATCGCGTATAGTTTTCCGGTGTTTGGACTTATTAGGGATAGGAGCGTTAATTATAAAGTTGAGCGAGAGGTGGTCACTAATTCCTGGTAAGTATGTGATATGAGAAGCGAGGTTGTAAGTACCAAGTCGAGGGTGTTAGCTACATTATTTGAAACCCTGGTGGCCTGAGTGACTAACTGTGCGAGAGAAAAAACGGAGCATAAATTAAGAAAGTCATCAGCTTGTTGCGAGAATGGCGAAAGACGTAATGGTAGGGTGTTCCACATTATGTTTGGATAGTTAAAATCCCCTAGCAAAAACAAAGGTTGGGAAGGAAAACGAGAAGATACCATGTTGATAGTGTCATGCAGTTCGTTAATAAATGTGGGGGGTGAAGAAGGGGGCCGATAACAAGTGCCAAGAATCAGTTTAGAGTTACCTAGAGTTAATATAACCCATGTTATTTCTAGAGCGCTGTTAATTTCGATAGGTGATGAAGGTATGTCTTTTGAAATGGCAAGCAGCACGCCTCCTCCTCTACGCTCGGCGCGGTCACAGCGATAAATTGTAAACTGGTGCGCATCATGAAATATCTCGGAGTCAAGCACATGCGCGGGCAACCAGGTTTCAGTTAAGGCGATTATTTTCGCACCGCATGTATCTATCATGGATGAGAGAGCGTTACGTTTATTAAGAACACTTCTGGCGTTAGTGAAAAGTACCGATACTTCGGATGATTTCGACTGCGATGATATGCCACTGCCCCTCTGCCTTTCCTAAGGTGAAACACGCGGCACAGTAGTGTCTCGGTGACTGGCCCCAAAGCCACGCGTATCCATATCTTGAATGCGGTCCAAGTCAAGGCTGTAGCTGAAGCATTTGTTGTGCATGAACAATCTATTATGGCGCAATCTGAACTGAGGGGAATCAGGTTGACTCTTAGCAAAATTGATTAGTTTTTTTCGAGAGATACGGGTGCTGGGGGAGAAGTCCTCGCTCACTGAAATGTTATGTTGTTTCAGCTCGTTGCGAAGTGAAAGGATTTTTTGTTTGGCCTTGAAGCTCATAAATTTGGCTATAATGGGACGGCATTTGGTAGGCGAAAACGGACCAAGACGGTGCGCGCGATCAATTAAGTCGTTGCTGAAGGATTCAAAGACTCCTTTTATCGCGGTTGACAATTTATTTTCTGTATCGCTCCAGGATTCTTTAGCGTCAGTAAGACCATGGAAGATTAGGTTGTCACGCCTCGATCTATCTTCAAATTCATCAAGGCGTGTTTGAAAGGAATTACTGCGGTCTCTTAAAGTGCCAAATACGTTGTGCATTTCTTTTAATTCTTTTCCAAGTTGATCGAAATTCTGCGATTTCTCTTCAAGTTCGAAAAGTCTTTTTTGTATTCCGGTGATTTTTGTTTCTATGTTCTTTTGCCCGTTTCTAATAGCCTTAACGTCAGCAGCCAGTTCAGTTTGTGCTTTCGAACTTTGGAGGGAACGAGCGTGAACATCTTTTAGTAATTGAAACAGTACTTTCATCTGTTCCGCGGGATTTTCCGGTAACGATTCTATTTCAGTTAAAGTCTCTGAACGCGTGCTAGGTCCGGGGTTAGTTTCAACATCACCACATTGTAAAAGCAATAGAAGTATAGAACAACAGTCACATGCTATTTCGCACAACACTTGTGGGCATGGAAACAGCATTAAGTATGGGTCGTCAGACCCTTTAGCGTAAAGAGTAGACTTAATACACACCTGCATGGCGAAAAGACGGTGATTAGAAGCTGTGCGAAGCGCACTGTTTCCATGCCCACTCTTAATGCGCATGCCTTGACTAGAAGGAGAAAATACGTTAACAAGTTCCCATGGACCTAACCGAGCAGACCAAAAGTCTTCGCCTGGGCTTAAACATTGTGGTCCGGCACATTCTCAACCAAATGTGACCACCGCATTTGTTCTTGTGTTCCTGGAGGAGTAGTGCACCCTCCCAGATGCTGGGACATTTGCTGGATGACATTTTTGAAAGTAAAGCGTCTTTAGAAGTTGAGGCAGCGGAAGTACTCTCAAGAGGTGTGTTTATTCGAGCAGTAGGCCCCGCGCTCTCCGTAGGTGGGAAAGGCAGAGTCCTTGTTTAATGTAATGTGATAACTGTGTTAATGCTTTGAACATTGACAGGAAATAAAAGCGCGGCTGCAGCATGTGCACAAATAGCGGAAATTTGTTTCCTTAGCATTTTCTTCTCTCGCGCTCTGGTAATATCTCGCCTCTGCGAGCAACCCTTCATATGATGATCATGGTGCTCGTACCCTCCATGCAGGACACGTCGAACTGGGGATGGCAGACCACTAGGTACGTCATGATCAACACATGGAAGTGGTACCTTTTGCATCCCGTACTGGGCAGGGCGATGGCCCACGTAGCACCATCAGTAAGCAAGACAGTTCTCTCATTTTTCTCCTAATCCAACCACACAGATAAAATTATTTTTATGGGATATGACACGCAAGCCCAGAAAGTCAAGCAAACAAACGTTCAACTTAAAAAATAAACAGGGCACTGCAAGAAACTTAACCGAATATTGCAAAACGTTTTAAGTATTTAGTAAATATACCGGGTGTTATTGCGAATGCTGCCCAAAATTTTTAAAATTGTATGTCGCAGATGGCACAATATAGGTCCCAATTCTGGAGTTGTCTCAGGCTGGCTCCAGCTTGCGACATCTTTTGTTTGACCTCTGTTAATCACTTGCAGCCATAGAGAGGTAGAAACGTTAAAACATAACAAACGCTTTGGAATATACATGCTTAGTATAATAACGCATTGGGGACATCACAACGTTTAGAGTGGTGCAGAAATATTATTCCTGCACTTGTGGCCAAAATAAACATTTAAATATAGATTGCGCTCATTACAGGATCCGCTTTGACCAACAGATCATGTTACCAAGCAATAACACCTATTTGAGTAAAAAAATATTGCGGAGAGTTTTCTTTTTCTTCTTCTTCAACGTTTTATTGTAATAGCAAGAGACCACTGTCTAATACTTATGACCCTTCCCCCCTTATCACCCCTCCAAACTTTTTCAGCTCGTTCCCGTCTTCTACGCTGCCTACTCGTGCTTATTCGTGGCCTTTCACCTGGGCTGGGAGGTGGTCCTATTGTACCTCGGGCAGCATGCCGTCTTCTATGCCGCGGCCGCACTGCGCATCCCTGCCCTGTGCTACGCGGTCGCCGCTGTGGTCCACTTACAAAAGTTCGTGAACCCTTTCGAGGCAGTGATTGTGAGTCAAGGAGCCCAGAACTTCGGAAACCCGCTATGGTTCTGTTGTGTTGCGTTGCTGAACGCTAGATCACGGGCTCAATTGCAGGCGATGGCAGCTGCATTTCCATGAAGATCAACTGCAAAGAAGCTCATATGCTTAAATTAGGGTGCATCTTAAGGAAGCTCCTGGGATGAAATTGACAAAATTAAGAATAACGTGACTCCACGTTGTATTTAGATAATATTGTTACGGTGAAGGGAAAGAAGAAGGTGACGCGAACGAGAGGAAGACGAAGACTCTGGCCGTTGCCTGAACGCCATCTTTCTTCGCTTGTAAATACATTCTTCTACACTCATGGGCCTGCTTTCTTCCTGCAACATTTTGGTGGAAGGTACTGGGTACAATCACGGAACTTCGCAGAGGACGTCATCTACCTGCCGCCACAATGGCAGATCAACCGACACAATCGGCAACGGCCAGAGTCTTCGTCTTACTCTCGTTCGCGTCACCTTCTTCTTTCCCTTCACCGTAACAATATGTTTGGGCACGGTTGCTACTTACCATGCGTCATTTTCTAATACGTAGTTCTCAAAGGTATCATGCTAAAAAGTAAAGCCTTTTTTTTTACTGCAAGAACATAGCTACTGTTTTGTAGTGTTTTTGTTTATTGTTTGATCTGACGATTTAGGGCCTTGAGCCGCTAATGTTTACGTTTATACATCACACCACTCCTTACACGGTCAGCACTATGTTCCCATCTGAGTTCACACGTAAACACCTTACATTGTAAAGCATGCCATTTCAGGATAGTTGATGTAGCAAAACCGAACATTCTCGGCGCGTGTAGGCATGCTGCTGGCATTAGTGAGGACAAGAAAGTGCTTAGCTATTTATACAGGCTTTAGGGTTGGTGCGCTAATTTTCTTGAATTGAAGCCAGGGAAACGCCTACCACGCGTATTGTATATCGTTTCCGGCAATCGGAATAAAATAAACAAGTACGCATGTCCATATAATAAAGTGAGGGGCACTCCTAAGAATTTTGTGCCTGAAAACGCGATTTACCCCACATTACTATTGTGTAATTCTAAAGAAGGCCCTCGCATGGCTGCAATTGCTGCAAGACATAAAGGGTACTCAGGGACACACAAAATATCAACACAAATTCAATTTAGACTGCGGAATGTATTTTATACTGTGAAATGCTACATACTATTTCGCGAGATACAGAAGAGCATGCAGGAGGAATAGCACTGTTTGAAAGACAGTATTCTAACTGTTTCCTGCTTGTGGTAGTCATTACATTGTTGAAGCTTAGTTCAGTACAGTGTATCGTAGGAAAGGTGTAGGAAAGAGTACTGCGCTAGTCTTTATCAGGAATGGTTCTTCTTCGGCATCCTGCATGCTTTCAACCCGATGCTGCAATGTTACTGGGGTTTTTTCAGTGGCCGTACGACGTGTGATTTGTACAGCTCGTGGTGCAGTTTCCGACATGGTGTCTCTTTTTCTTTTACATCCCAGTACATGTATGAACGATATGGCCTCATGGCGTACAGGGTGGCCTACGTGGCCTTCCACTGGAACATCATGCGTGGCCTTAGCTTCAGCCTAGACTTTGTTCGAGCTCAGCGCCGGAGTCCAGAGAATAGCCAGCGCCGGTGGCCGCCATATTGGAAGACGCTCGCCTACCTGGTCTACCTTCCCACGGTCTATCATGGACCTCCGCAGAATTACGACGACTTCGCAATCCAGGTATGCTAGAGCTGTAAAGATATGCACGTCTCCAAATACGCCCTGTCTTCGAAGTGTTGCAGTATCCAACGGGAGCCTTTTGCATCGGCGCTCTTCATAATATTTCAGTGTTCTATGTATACTGCAGCCTTAAACATTGAGCATATACTACTTGAAAATGTGTGTAAGCACAAAACAAAGTTTTACCCACACGTTCAAACTTAGTTCTCGATATTTTGTTGATAAGAACGTAGGCGGAGTCGCCCAGCACGTATCATCATGATGAATTTCTGAACTACAACTAAATTATTTGTAAAGGAATGTTTTGCAAGCACTGCAAGAATGCACCAAACGAAAGCTGTCCGAGTTTTCGGTCTAATAATAGTACGCTACCAGTGGCAAACCTTCCACGAGCAGCTCGTCAACTTAAGGCGGGCAGCTGCCTTTGGCCCGACAAATCAAACGCGTTGAAGTAAGGAACCGTGAATTTAGAATCTGATATCATCACTTGTGAAAAGCAGAATAATGTCACTGCTGTAAGTAGCGTAAAAAAGTGAAGTTTTTTTGCAGCGAGCACTTAAGTTTCCCTTTTCCTAGTCAATATATCCGTGTATAAATGTAAGCATTTTTGCCACTTTCAGATAAGAGCTGACAACTCAAGTGGTTCAAAAAGGGTTATTGCCTGACAAGCTAAAATCGTTTGTGAAGGCTGGTTCCTGCACAACGTCAATCATAGGAATTAGAAGACCACTTGGCGGACTCTGTCCATTTTTCTGTCAGCAGCATGCGAGTGACCCGCAGTATTTAGTATTTCCAAGTATGTGCGAGAACTCTACAGATGATGTTACTTTAGAAACAGTAATCGCAGCTCTAATGAGCAGAGTGCAGTTCGCAAGATTTGTGGCTACACGCCTCTGTCACATTCTTCATTTCATCAGTCTCTGGCGTATGTTATATGATCTAAACCATTACGGTATGCCTACTCTGACGAGAGCTGATCAGTTTCTAGTCATGATACGGTATGTCTAGTCATGGCTAGACGTGCTGCTTAATGGCCTAACAATGGACGGTTACCGACAAGAAAACGCCAACAAGGTAATGAGCGACAACTTGCCTGTGTTTTACTGCCGTTAACTTACCCCTTGATTCTCGATTAAGCGCCGCGTTTACCCATGATGTCTGTCTAACAAGCCCCATCACAGCTTTACTGGCGTTTCTAATGATGAATGATGTACGCAGTGCATCAAATAAACTGTTGTTATTTTGTACTTTGACTTAAGTGTTGCCAGAAAGTGTCACCTACGTAGGCTCAGTCTGATAACGCCGGCTAAATCATCAGCCGAATCAATTCGATGGTTTTACAGGATCGTAGGCTTGTTTTCCACAAGCATACATTGTGCATAGCCTTGAAAACAAATGTCTTCTACGACGCTAGCAAGTATATTTATTATTAGCACATTTATCAGCACGCATTCTCCCCGAAGTGAGTTTGCTATGTACGTATGTGCTCTACCAAGGTGTTTCCTTTACGCGTGAATGGTTTGTACTTCTAGTCATTCCCATAATGGTGGAACTGCCGCTGAGAAAACCTGCATATACAATGTACAATAGCGTCACATCTCCCTCTTAGGTTAGCTTTTGAAACGCTGCACTCGCGCAGTTCTTATACAGGCATGTTCGCAATCCACGCAGTTGGACAAACCGAGACCCGAGCTGTACTCTACGCGAGGTCGCCACAGCCGTGGCGAGGCTCCTGCGGAGTGGCGCCCACTTCCTCCTGATGGAACTCATGGCCCATTTCTTCTACAGGTTGGTCTGCGCATTTCATGTGTCCAACTGGTGAGGCCCGCTACTGGCCAGTGACTTTACTCACGTCGAGTCAGTTTAGGTTTGGCTGTCTATCCTCGATAGTAAAGTACACAGATATACCAAATTATCTGACATAACGAAGTAAATCCAATGTGTTTCTTCCTCAACACAGCGTGCAAGCAAATACATGCTTATACAGAATATGAGACGTAACGGACGTATTGTCGACTCTACTTCCAACAAAATTGGTCCCTTTTCGGATGCCTAAATTCCAAGCATATTGACTTTTCGTGTAGCTGGCTACGTTTTGCTGATTTTAGATGCTAAATATTGTAATATTTAGGGTTGTTCGAGTAGTGAAATTTCTTAATCTAATAGAACACGGATATTCGAGAAAGGCGGCCTTAGAATTTCGAATGAAACGTCGGATATTTTCTCGTTTTTGAACAAAGTAAAAAGTAGTTGTATGCGCAGACTTCATTCGGTGTAAAATAGAGATGATTATTTAAGCTTTTTCCTGCATGCAGTGTAAGGCTGTATGTCCGCAACTGAATTTCTGCTTAACTGAGGGGCAATTACACGAGAAACAACAGCTTTCAGTTATCCAGTGCACCACGACAGTGACAGTAACCGAAAACGGAAGCAGCACGTTAGCACATGCACATGAGTGTTGTGTTCGTTACGATCATGAGCGTGATACACACCCACTCAATATTTAAAGGTTACCAACTCTCCCAAGTTAACATCCTGTTAAGCATTGTTTTAAAGGCTGCCAACGAGGCTATGGTGGCCAAATAACAAATTACATTGCCTGAATTGAGGCAACAAGTTCGTACATTAAAGTGCCTAAGACCAATAGATTCTTACTTAAAGACTCGAAATTATGTAGCGGAAGCTATATATCCCGTGCGTACGCAGATAAACTGGTACCAACCCCGTCTCTAACGCAGCAAATCATTTGGGTAGGTCGGAACATGCATGATTTCTTTCTGCTTACAAACTCCAATAATTGTTATCATTGCATCGGCGATGACGACGGCGATGTTCCGTATAAATTCCAAGTGGGATAACATCGTGGCCGTATGCAGTAGGTGCGAGTGAAAGCGTACTGAAGTGAGCCAAGGATTGTTGCTCGAATCTCGCGCGCGCAAGGGGGAAGGCGGGGAAGAAATGCGCAGTCTTCCATCGCGCGCAAGGTACCAGGGCGGCTGCGTATGGCGCCGCTGAGCGTCGCCGAGCGCGGCCGCGCGGGCCATATATCTTGAAAACGATCTGCAATGGGGACAGAGTCTATGTGAGCCGAGTGCTGAGAGCTTCGTCTGCGCTGTGTTATCGCCGCTTATTTCGCGTCGACGTGGGAGGCACCATGAAGGTCAATCTGCTCGCTGCTGCTGCCGCAATCCCTCCCTACAGCGTTGTGAGAGCGAGTGTCCGCGCTCATCGAGTGAAATGTGTTCACGTTTGCCTGTGCGCGTATGACACCGTGCTTTTTAATTTAGTTAGTATGCCAATATTTCCAAGTTTATACGGCGGATAAAACTACTATCCTTATTTGGTATGGCTGTCTACTAATTTGCTATCGCAATCGATGCTTCTTCTTTCGTGCGAAACTGTGGCGCTTTTTTTTGCGTGTTATCGTGGATATGAATATGCGACCATTTCGTAGAGTGATTTATCGAATTGAATACGAATTGAGTTGCAAAAAGTGATCAGTTTGTGTTCGAGCTGTTGAATATTCGCACGTACTCGAAATAATTTTGCGAAAGCCACGACCTACACCGCGGTATACTACAAATACCTTACCCCTGGCAGCTCGGCGATGTCCAAGTGGCCCTGGGTGGCCGAACGACTGGATTTGTACAGCCTGGTGGGCTTCGCCTTTTCCCTGCTGTTCTTCTTCTACGTGCGCTACCTGTTCACCTACGGCTTCGCCGGCGCCCTGGCCCGTGCCGAAGGAATCGAGATTCCGCCTCCCTCCATGTGTATTGCCACAATGTACCGCTGCTCCCACTTCTGGAGGTGAGTACCTGACGTCCGACTTCATTGGGCAGAACAGAAGCTCCGCACTTACATTGTGGCGTTTGGAATTCCATCGTGCCGCTATTTCCCCACTAAAGGTTTTGAGTTCTTTCCTTGGATCATAGTATCGACGCGGCGCATCAGTTCACTTAGGTCCACCACACATAACAGTAGATTTCCGCAGTTTTCTGGTTCACAGTGTTTCGCTTCGACCTGACCCAATCCACGCGGAAGCGCAATGCGCGTGCTATGTGCGTGCTCCAAGGGCACCCTACGTTCAGAGTGGTGCCCGGCCGAATGCTGTTCTCGGCGTTTAGAAAAAACAGGACGTATTTGAGCCATATATGCAAGTTGCGGGGAAACTTCTGGTGACCCTAATACCGGATGAGGGATAGTTGTTTTGCAACCTTGACTTCAAGCCAGAAATTAAGTGGTAAACCTCACCACTGCAGTGTTCGACAAATACAGTGCACATACCGCATTCCACGTTTCACGACTGTGTCATGAGATATTTATTTTTTGCTCAGGCACAGAGGGTTACTTGACCGGTACAATTTCCTTTAAGGATCTGGAGTTCATCTTGCATGCGTGTGTGTCTAATTATGTGCGCTTGTCGGTGGGCGCGTGCACCTTTCTTATTTTCGTGAGTGAATGCGCGTGTTTGTGCATGTGGATAGCTGTGGAATAAGCACGAGTGCAAACAGCGCCTTTTTGTACGTTACTCTTTTTTTCCTAGGTACTTCGACCGCGGCATGCACCTGTGGATTCGAAGGTACGCACCTGCACAATTTGCAGCTACTGCCGCAACATCAGTTGAAGCGTAAGCTCAAAGTAGAAAATTATTGCTCCTAAGAACTTATAATGACCTGAAGCCCTTAACGAAAATGTTAAGCTTACTTCTCGGCCTGCGAATGACAGAACGCGTAATAAAAAAGTCCCTAAAGCCGCAGAGATAGCATTGTCTCCTATAAACTCTATGGACTGGCCGTGGATAAGAAATAAGCATCATTAGACAACTTGTATACCTAGGCTATTTGCAGTGAGTTTTCATAGAACCACTAATTACATTAGAACTTTATCTGCCACTAACAGCCATTTAGCCTTAAGCTTATTCGGTGAGGGCATCACGTTTCTAAATAAACACATTTTTCAAGATCACTTCCCTGCAAAAGTCTATATACTTCACACGGGATAAAAAAAAACATACAGTAACGCATTGGGTGTCTGAGAAAAGTGTAGGCAGTCCATACACTGATTCAATTATATTTTTGCAAGGGCGGTACCTGCGGTCTCTAGAGAGCCGGCGAATGATACCAAGGCACTACTTTTCGAACAGTTGTGTGCGCGCTTTTTTGCCAAATTAATAGTGATTCATCCATACTCCATGACAACTCGAACCTTCGCAGATCCGATGCTCCGAGATAGGCCGTAGCCCTTACCAGGGCATTTTTCAAAACGTTCTGGGTACTTGCATTACCCCAATTATTATTGCGAAAAGTGCACCAGCATTGTATAAAACGTTTTTTTTTCTTTGGAATTTCGTTTCACGTACTTAATCAATCGCAAGGTAGCCGTATCACCTTTGCCACAATTGTACGCCTATCGGTCCGTCACAAAGTAAGAACTGCAGATGCCACAGAGAGCGAAAGTTAGCCTATAACATGGAGGCTCGAGGTGCACAGCGGTAGACAATACTGCGGACACCAATCTTCATTAAGACGCCGCAGTAGTGGCGCAATCTGTATTCGCAGGTACTTCTACGAGCCAGTGGTGGGCCCGAGCAAGAGTGCCTGTCGACTGCTGCTGGGTACCGCGGTCGCGTTCTGTTTCACCTGGGTGTGGCACAGTATGCACAAAAGAGACGCCATCTGGTGCACGCTCAGCGTGCTCGGCATCGCCCTGGAGGTTATCATCCACGAAGCGCGAAAGCGAGATCCTCTCAGGAACTTCGAGGTATGTACAGGCGACCCTCAAAACACTCATGAGCACGGAATCCCCCCAACAAGTTTTTCTCTCTTTTTTTTTGGTATTTAACCGCTCAGTCGACTATGGTACGTGAGCGTTGCGTCAGTCACTCTGGGATGTATCCTCCGCACCTTTCAAACCAATGGGCGGATATAATGACAGCGACAAAATTGTGTTCTGAAAGCGCAACTTGTATGTGTTTCGCGGTGTTTCTTTGTGTTTTCCGCATTGTGGGAGTGTGTGGCTTTTGAGTAGTGTCGTGGGACCAAATCCCGTTCTCAAAGCCAAGTGAATAGCCTTGCCGGGTAAGCACGTATTCGCTATGGTGCAACACGTGGTGCAGAATACAAACAGTTGCAGGCGCGTTGCCGCGAAGTCAAACAGTGAAAAGCTTGTGCGATGGCAGACGAAGGTGAACAAATCTGTGCGCATAGTTAATAATAAATTGGTACGCATAATGTGGATCTTTGCATAGCAGCTAAGTGAAACGCTTCAAGAAAGTGTTTCTTAACGTAGATTAGAACACGTGCGTTACATCCGTAGCCTTTTTTTTTTCGGACATAGTGCTCCCACAGTATTTGCTGGGGGAGAGGGGTTATTTGAGGTTGCAATATATTGTGTGTGTTCGAACCACTCGGCACTTTAGGAACCAGCATTGCGATTCAAATCGTAGTAATTTGTGCGAGGTGCAGTAGGGAAGATAAGAAGCATTTGCCCATTGTGTGTCCATGTGCTCCTTTCTATTTTGGCTTCTTATTGTTTGCACTCTCATCTGAGTGACCATGCAAGGCGCCAATTAGATGACAAATTAGAATTTGTCCTGCGGGGGCAATTTTTTTGCCACGGGGTAATTCGAGTTTATCGACCACGCGTACTAACAAGAACTTCTTTTAAACATAGCACAGATGTTTGTAAACGAGTAATCAAATAAGGCAGGTGAAAACAACATAACGCAGTGAAAGATGTCGGCTAAGATGGCGACAGCTAAGACTACGAAGTTATCGGATATAACACAAGTATGCATTTCTTGTCCTTAGTCGACTGTTTCTGTATTAATTTACAACTGTTTTACAGCTTCGCTACATTTGTGAGTGGTCCTGCTTCATTCATTATGTTCCATCGTTTTTCCAAATGACCTTGTTGTTCTTCCGTTCTACATTTATGTGGAAATCGTGCCAAGTGTGTTGCCGCGTCGCCATCAGTTATCGATTCGTGCGCGTGAACACTGAGTTTGTTCGCGCCATTTCTCTCAGCTCATCATTTGACAATGCCGCGATATGCGAAAGCCACTGGCAAAAGTTAACCCTTCCAATGTCATAAAAAATACAATTTGATCAACACAATACTGCGGAATTATGAATAGGGACAAATGAAAGTTAATTACAAAGTAAAGGCAGGGAGGTTAAACAGAATATTTCTAGTTTACTACCCTGCACGGAGGAAAAGGGATAAGGAATTTAAAGAGATATGAAGACTGAAAGACGAGTATATAAGCGGGAATTGGCGCACAAAATCGGCACAGGTAACTCTCACAGCCTATCTCGGAGGTCCGTACACCGCAGGAAGGATTGACCTAATGACCATGGGCATAGCATACTCAAAGTGTCAGAGTAGCTATATATGGCCAAAAATAGCCGTTTTCTTCACAATAGTTAGCAAATATGAGGCCGCACCAGGTCAATTCACGTAGCCAATTTGTGCACTTCACTTGTACGTCACCCTGCGACGCTACGCTGATTGAAAGATAATGGTAAGTGCCAAAAAATAATTCCCTTGTTTTGCACATTTGCTCACATTTCATTTAATTTCTGAAGTATAGGTTGTCTAAGCAAGTGAAAATGTTTAGGCATTTCAGCAAGGGGATACGAATACATGACGCTACCTTTATTGACGCCACTGGAACCAATATGCATCGCAGCTTGATTTTAAAGCAAAAATTGCGCATAATCAGCTGTTACATGCTATTTTTTGTCAGAAACACTACCTGGCGTCGGCTAAGCGGATGCGGGCAGCCAAGGCCTTGCTTGGCTCTCCACACTTCGTGCTCACCATGTGCGCCTGCATCTTCCACCTGGCTGAAGCGAGAGTAGGCCTTATCATGTGCAGAAGGATCTTGATTGGTAAGCATGCGGCTATGTGTGTTGAAACCTCCTTCGCGTTTTAATCAGAATTGCGATGACGTCATAAAATGGTTGCGGAGTAGCCAAAGCGCCTGGAATACGCTATTTATCGCCCACTGTGTTGTGAGGAGCTATTTATCGCCCACTCCGTGAGGAGCTACCTAGCTGTTCACCTTCGTTATCGCCCTTCCCTCAGTGGTGGCGCATTGTCTGATGCCAGCCACGCGCTAAATCTGCACCATCATTGCGTCATGCATTGCTTCTACGACCAAGCAAGCTTTTGGCAGCACACGTTTGCTGCTATATTGATGTTAAAACTTTAAACTGCTTGCCTTCGAAAAAGACAACGCGAATAAAATTGAATGCGGACGCACCCGCAAGGACAGAAACAACGTGAATAAAATTGAAAGTGGACGGACCTCAAGGAACATGCTCATGGAGCCATCGAATTGATGACAATATCACAAAAGGCTATGTGCGGTCAGGTGATGAAGCTGTATCGCGCCGTGGCATGCAAACCGTGGCACAAACATGACTTTTCCTTTCCGGCTTCACGGAGGGGCAGGAGACAGAGAAATAGGCTCGGTTAAAAAAGCCGCGATAGAAGCGAATACGACCGCAACTACGCCATCGGTACGCACGACAAACGGAATTAATGTCACTCTTCCAACGCTTGTGAGAAGTGTCTAACCGGCGCACTTTAGACTTGCGCCTCCATTGAGGTCACTCGACGCCTGCTAGATCCACTGAATGTCGTATACCTGTACGACTGTGGGCTTGCGTCGTCTCAAGAAGCGCAATTCTGGGTGTGTTGTTGGCGTATTTATTGCGATAGAAATTTTACGTTGCATTCATTAGGCCAGAATTGCAGCCTTACTGTATAAATTGTGCCGACACTCGAGGCTCTTTCACAGCGCCGCCGCCGTGCTGTAGTGGTATCAGTGGGGCTTGCGCCGAGTTTGGAGGTTGCATGATATATACTGCAAATGTGACTGCGTGAAGCCGAGAAGGCTGGTGGTGCCTTCTCCGATAAGCGCGTTAGACGGTATTCCAGAAACGGCTAGCGACATGCAGTTTGTTTTGGCGGGAAAAAAAATTCACCGACGATTACGATGCTCCCTAATGCGAAATTTGAGCGCAGCTCTATGCGCATTTTCATTTCTCCTGCGGCACGTTGCAAACGAAGCGAAATGTGGCGCGACTGCCTCACTAACCTAGAGATCGCTAAGCCAGCGCGTGGGTGACGCGTGGGCGCGATTCGCAGCAGTTGCCGCCGACAGACTTACCAGATGACACCTGCTACTCTGGCGACATCTCGTAGTCATCGTCGCCGCACTGCGCATTTCTTCTCACCCTTTCGCCGTGCCCTCCTCCTCCGCTTTCCTCCTCGCGTCTTTCATGCCCCGTTGCGCTCTGCGGTGTGCTTGTTTCGTCGGTTACGTCGCCAACGCTCTGCGCAGGAACGTGCGCCTAAGTGCTGCGCTCTAGAAACGACGGAGTCAGGTCGACGCACCGTGGCACTCCACTTAAGCGGCTCAGCACCAAAGCGTGCAGCGTTCTACCTTCCGCTCCTGGCAAGAGCATTGTGCGCTCGCGCACTAACGTTCCTGCTGAGAGACAGAGATGGCTCTTTAATGAATCCTGCAGGACAGCTTTGACTGGCGGCTGTTCTACTCCATATTTGTCGAACCCGAAATTTTCGACTATTAAAAAGGCGCATCGCGACTGAGATGGAGGCAAAAAACATGCAGAACCGCACCTCAAGCACTGAATAACAAGTGGTCTTATTGGCACCTCAACCGGCCTATTTATGCGCAAGGGCTGGCCACTTGACACCACAGTTAACAACTCAGAAATGATCACACGTGATCAACCAATACAACATACTGCACATGATTAAGAACATATTGTGATAAATCCACAGCAACATAAAAAATTAAGCAAGTGTTACATGTTTGTAAAATAAGGCGAAAGCCCGAGTGCGCACTTGGCAGCACTTATTTGTCCCGATTCAGAGGAGCATGTGAGCTTCTCTTTGATGTTGTGCTTGACCGTGCAAACAACAGTCCATCTCCGCCTCATCATTCCGGGACAAGGTGTTGAGAAGACGGGCAAAAAATCAGTAGCCCCTCCCCTGTACAAGAAGATGGGTGTAAGCGAAGCTTATCCTGTGTTTCTTCGGTGTTCCTCCGAACGAAATGCACTGGAGAGTACCACGTTCTGCTCGAACCCCAACCAGTCACGCGCACTGCAGCTGGTCTCGACGTTCCGGTTGAGAAACTCGCGTTGAAACCTGGCCGTCGCACCGGGGAAGTTGGCGCTAGCGTTGCCGAGGCGTGCACCACCATTTTCAGGTTCCTGGAGGGCAAGATGATGCTGACGTTTGGCATCAACACTGCGCTCCCTCAACTCGGGGTCCCCGGCTCTTCGCTGGCGTTTCTCCCAGGCTTCGGAAGGCGTCACGCTAGAATCGGCACGTTGATAACGAGCCCTTTCCCGAGCGCGTTTATTCTGGACGGATTTTCATGAAATTTCTTCAAAAGTAGATATGTCTGTTACGTAAGACAATGAATGGCTCATACCCCTTAAGCGATAGCTCATACCCCCGTAAACGCGGCCTCCCCATTACGACGGCAGACTAGAAGTGAAAGTCTACGCTACAATGATTAGCGGCAAGACAGACAGCTGTGGAAGCAGACGACGACGACGAACGTGGGAGCAGTAGGACGAGCGCGTGCCGAGCACGAGCTACCTGTGCAGCTCTGAGAGCAGCTGGTTTCTTTAGCGTTACATCGCCGGCGCCAGGCTAGCGTATACAAGCTTCGCTTGAAAAAACTGTCACCATTGAGGTGCACTTGTTCGTCACTCTTTTCCAGGGCCTTCTGCATGAGCAGGTTATCAAAAATGTTCACCTCGTAGAACTCTCGCGGGAGCTCTTGGTTGTGCGCCCCGCTAAATTTGAGCTCGTGGCTTCTTGTCGTTGTCATCCCTTTCCTTGTAAAGTGTTCTGATAAGGTATACCGACACGGTCTCATCACGCCAGAACACGTGCTCTGTTAGCTTACCTGGCACTCGGATGGGGCACTTGGCTCCTTTGAGAGATTGACTAAATGCTCGTAATTTACGAACATTCATTCCAATAGTGACTTGATAGGCTTCCTGTCGAAGAAGATACGGTGTACATTTAGACTTTTGATGCGCCTCGCATCTTGGTGGTAAACACGTTACCTCCAGTTGTCAAAGCGTGGATGATAGCTCTCGCAGACGTACTACACCGGTATCTGGCTGGCCAGGTTCATCTTCAACGTCGTTTCCGAGAGCAGTGGTTCTCAACGATCACGTGATTGGCGTCGCCTTAGGTGTTACCAGCCGCAAGTAGAAGTCAGTGCACATATCGAATGTCAGTGGTGAGTCGCATTTGCTTTCCTTCGACATTCGCTCTAGTCATTCTTTCAGATGCTCTTGTCTTCATTTTACGTCTTTTTTTTTCAATTCCTTCTGTGTTGAGGTCGAGGGCTCATGGCGAAGTCACTCTGTCCAGAGCATGCCACGAAGACTTGACACTTGCTCATACATGCGGGCCTGCCGCAACCTCGAGCCAACCACATTCTCTTGCTGGGCCACGCGTTCTTACCGGCTTGATCAATTATCGCTCCGGGAACGCAACAACCGTTAGCAGCGGAATGCTCAAGTCTGTCTATCAAATCAAGGTGGAGTAGTTCTAACAACGCTTCCCAATTTCGATGTGACATAGAGCAGAAAACTGTTACCACGTCAGCGATATCCACAGTGGACTTTCTCTTCACCTGAGCATTCCCTCCCCTTTTCCTTTCCCCCATGTGTAGGGTAGCCAACCGGGCTCAGTGCTGGTTAACCTCCCTGCCTTTTATTTATCATTTCTTTTTTCTCTTACAATTTCGATTATACGTTTCAAGATACTACTGTGTACCACTTGTCGTACTTCAGTCGCTCCATTGTATCCGATCCTGCCGTTTTCATACAAATGTTACGAGGGCATCCCGACAAGAGGCCACAACTCTGTGTTACATACTATAGAACTTCATTCCATAGCCACTGTTCTTCACTTCACATCGTCCATCTCTTTTCTTATACGTATCAGGCAGAGATACTTTTCTTCCTATTAGTTTTCACAGTTGAATTGAATTGAATTCTGGGGTTTTACATGCCGAAACCACGATTTGATTGTGAAGCGCGCCATATTGGGGGACTCTGGATTCATTTTGACCATCAGGTTACATCTTTAACGGGCCCCCAAACCGTGGGACACGGGTGTTTTTGCATTTCACCCCTATTGAAATACGGCCGCCGCGGTACTTTTCGCAGTTCTACTGGCAGCAGTATATAGGTGCGCGTCAGATACTGCTTCAGCAATACAGTTTGTAAGCAGTGAATGCTGCCAGACAAAGTAGTGACAGTAGATGCACCTTTGTTACGTGCAATAAATAATAATTCAGGA
Organism: Dermacentor silvarum; assembly: GCF_013339745.2. Taxonomy (NCBI): domain Eukaryota; kingdom Metazoa; phylum Arthropoda; class Arachnida; order Ixodida; family Ixodidae; genus Dermacentor; species Dermacentor silvarum. The sequence continues at coordinate 64,991,679 of NC_051160.1, read as the reverse complement.
GACAAAAGCTGTACCGGTGCTACTGGCTCATATTGGCACTGTTACGTCTCAAAAATACAATGGCCCTACTTAAGGTGCTTCCCCCGTAGCGACCACCTCACCAGCGGCCGCCTAGACGACGACGGGGTCCGACGCTGACTACTGACGGGTCAACAAAGAAGTTCCTTCGAGGTGACAGCAACCGCCGCATTCTGTGGAAGCGGTAACGACCGTGAAGGCCTGCCTTCTCACATCGCTACAAGCTCACCGTCACGGAGAGCCCGATAATTGATGCAAGCAGCCAATGTCGGCGACTTGCATTGCTACAGCATCGACTTACATTCCAACTTGTCTCGTGGCTGCATCGTATGCGGGGGCGATTGCGTCCCATCAGCAAATTGGTGCGACATCATGGGCGGAGTGCTGCGAACACTTCGACCCTTCGCATTGACAGGGACAGAGTAACCGAATTATGTCATCTAGTGACGTTCAATCACTTTAATTAATCAATCAACGTCCTGACACCACTGCGTCGACGTCTCACAGTTTGCATCCCTCTGATATTGTTTTAACGCGGCAGCGTCAAGGGCCCCATGTCGCAATAAATCCAGCGTCGGCAACCGGCGTGCGATGCGGGTGGCGGAGGAAATCCCCAACCACCCCGACCGCGCAGGCCCTCCACGTGGTGCAAGGTTTTGGTGAACAAAAATTGAATTTCTCACAGTGAAATCCGTCAGGAAAATGGTAAAGTACGACTTTACCATTCGGCGCCGGATTCGCCGTCGGACTGTTTACCATTCGGCGTTGGATTGTAACTTGTATGTACGACAAAACCTAATTCTGCTACGAGGAAACTAAACACAAACCCCTTTTCCAGAATTTCTACCAGACCTGCAGCCGCGCGTTGCGCTGCGAACAGGTCCCGATAACGCTATCGCGTTCTACTCTTAAACGCGAAGCTGAAGCGTCCTCCGATTTATTTTTAAATTACGGCATAGCTTGAGAACTGATTTGTGCATAGACATAAACATTGCATGAGAGTAACCGCATAAACTTAGGTAGGCACACCACATGGAGATTACACGTTGCATTGGATGAAATTTAGCACAACTGTGCGCATCGCATTTATCTATATAGCATTTAACTACCACTTCATTAAAGCTTTGCATTACGCAGATTCCAATATGTGCATCAGATCTGCATTATTTTAGGTCAATTTATCAAACAAGAAAATCATAGTCAATATTCGCTATGGGTTCCATTGCTTCCTTGTATGTTGGCTTCATATGGCTCTTTCTCAAAACAAATTTTTTTTCTTCTTCTTTTCCACTACTAATAGCCAGGGTGTGGGCTGCACACCAGGGGACAATGCGAGATATCAAATTAGATTTTCCTTTCTCTGGATGCACCCATAATGATGGGTGCATCCCTGCTTCCAGGTTTTCCCTTTCCGCTGGTCTTCGTCTTCTTGGGCATGTACAGCGGCCTCAACGTTGCTCTAGACGTGGAGGAATGGAAAGCAGCAGCAGCACTCAAGCAGAAGCAAGCTTCTTCGTAAACTACTTAATCTCAGCAATTTGTAGATTCGTTTTAATACCAGCGCACTCCAACATATATTTGTTTTGCATTGCCTCATCAGTGGCATCGGTGTTCATTCAGCCACCCGTATATCTCGTACAACAAATAAAAGCTGCCCTTGAAAAAAAAATGTCACAGTTTCGCCCTAAGGGCGAAGCAATGAATGCGATAGCAACACAGCAATGTCATACGAAGTAAGGTGAGCGGCTTTGGTAGCAATATGAATTGTAGTAAACATGAGCTAATTAAGTAAGCAGGTGTGCTGCAGCGTAAGTAGACCGACATGAAGAGAGACTCGATGACCACGAGAAGGCGCGTGTGAAACGGTGGTGTTGATGAGAAGCGCTTCCCGTGGGCAGCGCGCGTGCGAAGGGACACACCTGTAGCGCTGCACTGCCGATCCGGGCAGCATTATGTGTGTAGCGTGCGTTGGAAAATGTGGCCCGACTATTACTAACTGTGGTGTGAGCGCGCACAAACAAACATAAATAGATCAGACGGAATGACTGCAGACAACGACTGTCAAAACGCTGGCAGCAAGCGCATATACGCCGCAGCGAGCGAAGGTACGTGTGGTCTATCGCTGCAACGGAAACTGAGCGGCGCATAAAGGTCAGACAGAGCCGTGTGGAGATAAGAGACGGTGCCAGCGAGCGACGAGCGCGGTTGTTGGCAGAGTAGAAATGCGCCCCCCCCCCCCCCCCCCCCCCGCTCCCTCCGGCGCTCGCTTCCCGCTTCCTTGCTTGCGCGTGGAAGATTGAGTGCGTTCGCTCTCCGTGACAGCGTGCGTCCCCGCTTTCGCTCGGGCATACGGCGCGCGGCGCAGATTTTATCTATACGGAACCTCACGGCGACGGCGACAACGACGGCGGCGGCGACGGCGACGACGACGACAGCGACAGCGACGCCGACGGCAGAAATGCGGTGGAAGTGTCCATATAATTGCTATCGCAATAAAAACTGTAAAAACTGACTTACAACACGCGACACCACCATATCCAGGAAGACATTGAATACTGCTTCTCAGTTTTCTCAGCATTCGTTCAGAAGAAATACCACAAACTAATACCGGATAGCCATTGCTGCGAATGGTTGATATCACAATGAAATAACTTGTTTAAGGATTCTCACATTCTAGTCACCGAGGCATCTACAAGGTGCTTTTGGTGCACGTTAAAGAACCCTGGATGGCCTAAATTGATCTTTACTCCTCCGATGCAGCGTTTCTCATATGTAGTTTCAGCACATTAAACCCCATTATTTACGCTATGAAAATCACCGATGTGGTGAAATCATCTAGCGATGTCGCTGACATCGCAGCCTTCTTGTTTCTTTAGATCTCACTTCTAAAGTAAAATTAAATAAAACACCTCTAGTTGCAGGTTTGTAATTTGAGACCGTAGTGTAGTTTGGCTTGCACTTATTGCTAATTTAGTATCTTGGGCCAACTATTATTGCGATTTGGCACCAAAAAAAAACACCGCATATCCATGGGGTGAATGGCGATGAGTGGGCGAAGCTCCGGAGGGAATCATCGGTAAACCGTGAATCTTCCGTGTAATTCGCCCAGTCTCGCCGCACTAAATCGAACGATTCACTTCCACCAATGATGACACGCGCCATATGTGACGTCATTCCTATTTTATAACAGCGCCCTTCATTATAATTGCACCATCTCCCGCTTAAGGGGACGCTAGCACAAACGCGTTAGAAACGTGCAGTACTCTCTAGTAAGGGGGAGAGGCCACAGCGTCTTACGCAGCCGTTTACACATGCCGGAACGTGCACCGCGTTTGCCGACGCCATCAGCGTTTATGAATACGGGGGTAAGGCGGAGAGGCCACAGCGTCTTACACCAGCTTCTTACACGGGCCGTAATGCGCTAGCACAAACGCGTTAGAAACGCGCAGTCTTTCGTTAATGTTGGGTATTTATTGTCATCGTGGTGCGTGTGTCCATTTGCGCTTCGTGGCGTAGTGGTTAGCGCCGCGCGTTCGGAAGCGAGGGGTCCCTGGTTCGATTCCGCGCTATGGACACAACTTTCGGAAATTTTTTTGTCATAAAAGTAGACTTGGCTACCTACTACGACGACTACTACAGAGGAGGGACAGATCCACACCCTAAGGAGCTTCGCCCCTAAAAATTCCGAAAGTTATCGCGTCCTCGATTTGTTTTTAAATTATGGCATAGCTTGAGAACTGATTTGTGCATAGACATAAACATTGCATGAGAGTAACCGCATAAACTTAGGTAGGCACCACATGGAGATTACACGTTGCATTGGATGAAATTTAGCACAACTGTGCGCATCGCATTTATCTATATAGCATTTAACAACCACTTCATTAAAGCTTTGCATTAATGGTTAGCGCCGCGCGTTCGGAAGCGAGGGGTCCCTGGTTCGATTCCGCGCTACGGACACAACTTTCGGAATTTTTTGTCATAAAAGTAGACTTGGCTTCCTACTACGACGACTACTACAGAGGAGGGACAGACCCACACCCTAAGGAGCTTCGCCCCTAAAAATTCCGAAAGTTATGTCCGTAGCGCGGAATCGAACCAGGGACCCCTCGCTTCCGAACGCGCGGCGCTAACCACTACGCCACGAAGCGCACATGGACGCACGCACCACGATGACAATAAATACCCAACATTAACGAAAGACTGCTCGTTTCTAACGCGTTTGTGCTAGTGCGTTACGGCCCGTGTAAGAAGCTGGTGTACGACGCTGTGGCCTCTCCGCCTTACCCCCGTATTCATAAACGCTCCTCGACTTGAACATGACTTGCCACCGCCTTGGGCAGCGCGTTCGAAATGCGTTGAAGGCGGTGGCAAGTCAAGTTCAAGTCGAGGATCGTTTATGAATACGGGGGTTATACTCTCTCAGCAGTCATGTGATGGCGTCGGCAAACGCGGTGCACGTTCCGGTATGTGTAAACAGCTGCGTAAGACGCTGTGGCCTCTCCCCCTTACTAGAGAGTACTGCACGTTTCTAACGCGTTTGTTCTAGCGTCCCCTTAAGCGGGAGATGGTGCAATTATAATGAAGGGCGCTGTTATAAAATAGGAATGACGTCACATATGGCGCGTGTCATCATTGGTGGAAGTCAATCGTTCGATTTAGTGCGGCGAGACTGGGCGAATTACACGGAAGATTCACGGTTTACCGATGATTCCCTCCGGAGCCTCGCCCACTCATCATCATTCACCCCGTGGATATGCGGTGTTCTTTTTTTTCGTTTCTAAAGTGACCAAAGAAATGTGCGCAGCACAATGGCAGCTTGCCTCAATATTTTTCCTCACTGTTCTGCCGTAAACCGGTTCCGCTGCGAAGACAAGGTTGCTGGCTTTAGCGGGAGCCAGAAATATCCACCTCATTAGTTTTTACAAAGGATTCCATAAGAGCGTTCTCAGGCATACCATGTACTGAAGTTAGCCGGCATGCCAGCCCGCGTCCGTCCCGCACCATAGAGATATCAAATGCACCAAAAACATCGCCTACCACCGTATTGACGAGCTGCAGTCGAAAGCGTCGATATGCGGCCAGAGATTTTCTTCGGGTGAAAGCCGCCACAAAGGCGAGCTAATCAACGTGCAGAATTTCTGCTACCGTCATACTTTGCACTCCGGTTCGTCTGCTTGTAACGGCAGACAAGTTGCACGACCACATGAGCGGAAAATCATATTAACCACCTCATTAGGATCCTCGTATGATGCCTATTATTGCGTTTTACACAAATTGTGGCCTCATCTTGAATAGGTGCAAATATATTTGAATAAAGCGTGAGAATTAAGAAAGCAAAATGTGGCGATAGGTGGTCCGCTTCAGGCGAAGTGGAAACGCGCAAGTGAACGTTGGGTGCATAACGTTCGCCGAAGAGACAAAAGCGCCCCAAAAAGATTCAGTTATCATGTAACAGTACTCGGAACTCCAACTAAAAATTCGCAAACAGCTATAAGGGATGAAGACGGTAACATCTTCGAAGGAGACGATGCGCTGCAGTAGATAACAGACGTTATTAGGGATAACGTCGGCACGAAAGAAAGCGCAGTTCGGACCAATCCAGCAACAACAGATAAGCCTTACAGATCAAAATTTAGCACAGAAAACTGTTACTGGGAAGAAGCAGTAGCAAATGTCCCTAATAACACACAACCATGTCCCGATGACATCGCAATACAGCTAATGAAAAAACATCGGTACAAAGAGCAAGGCACAGCTGGCTAATGCCACAAACAAATTGATCAAAACGAAGAAAATTCTTGTTGGATCGCGTGAAAGCAAGATGAACCTCCTATACAAAGGCAAAGGTGATAAGGATAAGACGAGTTCGTACTGGCCAGTTACAGTGATGTAGGGGATATATAGAATGGTGATGCTAGCCGCAAAAAATAGAACTGTCAAAGCGGGTGGCGACAGATGATGTACTGGGGGGATTACAGAATGGGTTCCGATCAAGCAGACGTTCAGAGGATAATATGTTTGTACTAGCGCAGTGCGTATAGATTTCACTACCTCAGAATAGACCTTTATGAATAGCATTTCTAGATATCAAAAGGAGCCTACGACCACGTATACAGAGAATTATGGGATATTCTTAAGCACGACGGCATAGATAACGATTTCGTGGAACTGCTAGGTGAAATATATGGAGACTACGAAGTGCAAGTTGTATGGGAAATTCGACAATGTAATGCAGCGTTCGAAATTCACTAAGGACAGAAGTAAGGATGTCCTCTGTTTTTATTTCTGTCCATGCTTTATGTGAAGGGCATCGAAAGACCTCTGGAAAACAGCGAATTAGAGTTTCATTTGTCCTACATGCGTAATGGACAAATGGTTGGAACACAATGTCCTTGGACTGATGTATACGGATGACATATTGCTGCTAGCGGACAATGCAAGAAATTTACGGACTCTTGCGAATATCTGTGGCAACGCAGCGACAAATCTAGGCCTTAAGTTTTGCACAGAGAAATCAGGAATTTTGATCTTTAATGAAGAGAGGAGTAATCACGTGGTGTCAATGCAACAGCAAGTCATAGCCGTAGTTAAGCAATATAAGTACCTCGGCGTATACATAAACGAAGGAAAAAATTACTCAAGCAACTACCAAGATAATCTGAAAAGAAAGGGGAAGCGGAATGCCGCAATAATCAAACACAGAACGCTGTATACCCACAATAAGTATGAGATGGCGCGTGGAATCTGGAAATCAGTAATGGTGCCAGCGTTAACGTTCGCAAATGCTTTCTGTGCTTAAAATTGGATATCTTGTCGGGGTTGGAAGCTAACCAAAGATTGCTATACCGGTTGGCTTTGGGAGCCCGCTGTAAAACCACAAATGAGGCAGTGCAGGGTGACATGGGTTGGGCCTCTCTTTATGCCAGCGAAGCACACAGTAAAATTAATTTTGAAGAAAGACTCGGGAACATGGATGAAAATAAATGGGCGGTCCAACTGCACAAGTGCCTGTACCTGAAAAGTGTGGACACAGAATAAAGGAAGAAGTCAAGAAAGTTGGCAACTAAGTACCGCGTAATTGAAAGTGTAAATAGACAGCCAGAAGTCACAAGAAAGAAAGTGAGAGAAACAGAGACAGCGAATTGGCTGCAAAGAATGGAAACAAAAATGACCATAGAGAATTACAAGATTGAAAAGAAAGAAGTTAGATCGGAGCATCTGTACGATAGCACAAAGGGCAGTGGCTTGCTATTTGAGGTTCCAGCTGGTTGCTTAAGGACAAAAACAAACCAGAGCAAATATTCGCAACAAGATGACGCATGCGTATGCTGCTGCAAAAAATCTGGAGACCCCTCAGCCCATCCTTATGTATTGTGAAGGGAACTATTGAGACCCGTAAGTAACGTACAACTTCCAGAAGCCCTTGGATTTAAAGTGGACGGAAGCGTCAACTGGTCAGCAGTAGAGATAAGCAAAAGGCGTCTAGAGTATTGGTAAAAACAAAAGCACGGAAGACATTGATACAACTGGATCTGTTACAGGCGTAGGTAGCGGTATTCTGAAGAAAAAGAACTTTTGAAGAAGAAAAAAAAGGAGACGTGTACAAAAATGCTAGAATGAGAAACATGTATGACAAAGCTGATTAAATCAAGCAGTCAACGTGACTATTTGTCACCGCCCCGTTTCCACGGGGATGCCAATAAATCATCATCATCATCGGTTAAAAAGTGGTGAGACTTAGTGTTAAAAAATCAGGTCTTATGGTATTCAATAAAAACAGTGAACGAACATTGTCAATACATGGCCAGGAAATGCCTTCTAGGGACATGAAAAAGCAAAGGGGAAGTGAAATGCCGCCATAATGAAACACAGAGTGGTGCGTGGATACAATAGGCACCAGGTGTTCCGGGGTATCTGAAAAAGTGTAATGATTAAAAAATTAATTAAATTATGGGGTTTTACGTGCCAAAACCGCGATATGATTATGAGGCACGCCGTAGTGGAGGACTGCCGGAAATTTTGACCACCTGGGGTTCTTTAACGGTTACAGGACATATATACATATATCGTTCTGCGACCCGAACACAACTATGGGTCATAATGGCTCTTCAAGGCGTTTTTTTTTTTTGTCTACTGTTATGCTCCGACCTTGAATAACAATTTTTTTTAATTTAGTTACCACGGTTAGATGCCAGAACTGTCTTTACGTACGTGAAAAAATAACTGAGTCCATCATCTCCTCATGTTTGCTATTGTAAAAACTGCATTTCGTTGCTTAAACAGCTCTAGGTGTAGTGCATTGCCATGTTCTTACCGCATCCGGTATTTTCACGCAATCTTGGTAATTTCTAAACATACCTCAAGGTTGCTTCCGGCCGTCTTGAACAACACAGAGAACTAGATCAATTCAGTGTCACATTTTTGAAACACGGATGAAAAGAATATGCGTAAACAACTTCTTTACAGTTAGACATGCACCGTAATTCATAAGAAGAATTATTATGTTGCGTAATCACTTCCAAGTGAATTTTGAAAAAACGCTGAAGGCAATGTGAAAAGTATTCTACAAAGGGTCTCAGGAGGATTTATATACTAGTACAATAAACATAACTAAAATTGCCCATGCAGCAGGATTCGGGCAAAGGACCCCTAGCCCATCAAACCAATGTTCTAAAGATCAGGCCACGAGTGCTTGCCTCAGCAGGCGGAATTGAACTTCCTTAAGAATTTCCCGCGTGATTCCAGCGCGTTTTCCTGACGTGTGAAGTTTGTCGTTAAAGTTCACTGCATATACCCCATAACACTGCTCATCAGTGTACATTCCAAGAAAAATTTCCATCCTTTGGGGCCTATCTCATCTCGTCTCATTTAGTGTTGTCTAGCTTTCGAGTATTGAGTGTTGGAATAGATTGTTCGTGATTAGATGAAACCAGTGCTACCAGAGGGTACAAAACATTTGTGCTGTTTCATACCGTCTCGTAGCGCTGTTTCGATCGAATTTACTGATTTCGCGTGCATAGCTTTGTGCCCACCACCTTCAAGCTGAGTTTATAGGGTAGCTGCGCTTCCTGACTTCGCAGTTCCACGGTATGCGGAAGCTACTCAATTGGGACGCCCTGCTTAAATACTCTCAACACGCTGCGAAGGAAGGCAAGGGTTTCAGACAGGCGAAGGACAGGGCAGGTAGGCTTCAGCTTCACCACGGAAGACTACTTTTGGGACCTAATGTAAGAGTGCTATTTGACTCCAAAATTCAGAACCATGGAATCTGTTTACTGCGGGCACGTTTTCGTCCTGCTGAAAGCAAGGTTTCAAAATGGAGCAGTACAGCGCCATCTTCCGCATAGACGGTTCGCATAGACGCAATCATCAGGTGCTGCTCTTTGTAAAGCCGTCCAAGTAACGTCCGTTTCCGTTTTGGAGACCTTTGATGTATGCCGCTCCCGACAGACGGCGCAGATTTCTCAGTAAGCTTGCTGAAGTAAGATAAGCACAAGGGCAAATTACGGCAGAACCCATGTCACGATGAATGTTGTCGGTAATGCGATTAGCGTACAAGCAATGTAGCGACATATTGCATTGCTGAGGTCAGATTAAATTTAAAATCTGTGACTTCCGTTGCGGCGCGAACATCCGACGTACACTGTCTCCGGCATCGGCCAACCTTGCTATTGCGCTCACTTGCCAAGGTCACCCAAAATTATAACCACATATGACGACGAGTGTATGAGGACGCAGTGACGACGACAGGATAACGATGAAGGAAAGACGTCGATGGAAAGACAAATCTGGTATGATGATGACGACGACATGACGATAATGAGAGGACGATTCTGAAGTGACGACGATTGTGTAACGGCAACAGACGGCAAAAAGGACGATGAGAAGACGACGAGTATATGAGAACATAGGCGGGGCGATTACTGTATGACGACAACCGCATGAAGAAGCTAGATGGACGACGATGACACGATCACGACGGGATCGAGACGTAGCACCATAGGAGGAGGATGAGTGTATTACGGCGGTGGCGTGGCGACGACTGTATCACGAAGAATGTGTGACGACGAGGGTGCGATGACGACGGCATGGCAAAAGTCATGTAAGGAAACTGGAGTGATGACATTAGAACAGCCAAGACGGCCTCACGACGAAGGTATGACAACTAATGTATGACGGATGGGTGAAAACACTGGCGTGACGACAACGACATGACGAAGCTGGAATGACGATTACAGAACGACTACGACGGCATCATGACCTCGAGCACATGCCTAGTGGTGCAACCTATTGGGCGACTTGGGCTACAGAGTTGGTGTAGAAATCGTGATGCCGACGACTTCACTAGAGTCAGATGACGAGCGGCGAACACATCAAAGAGGTAAATATAACGTCACCACAGACCGAATGGCCCATACCTCGTACTCCAAGTCGGCTTCAAATTGCTTCTTCGAACAGTGGCACTTACCTAATCACGGTTCCACAGGGACCTATGTCGGCGTGAAAGATGTTCGTTGAAGAGCGACAGGTAGGAACACATTGTCACATACTCAGTGACCCAAGTTGGTGCGATGGTTGATTTCGAATCCTGTACCCTCAGCACAGCAGCCCGATAGGCAACCCAGTGCCCCTGGTAGGTGGGAAAGCGATTCTGATCGGTGGGAATGCGGGCTTCAGTGCTACAGGTTCTCTGTTCCAATCCAGCCACTGAAGGACACTTACTGATTTATTTAGTCAAGAAATCGTAGTTTAGTCATAAAGGCAAAGCAAATAATGATAATGCGATAGCAGCATGTTATGCGCACTGTGGGGCACTATGCATTGTACTGAAAACAAGCTGACTAAATAACCGGGCGTGGTTTGGCGAGTGCGACACAAGAACAGAGAGGACCGGATGACCGCGAGCAGCACCGATTCAAATTACAGGGTCTTGTCGGCCTTGTCGCCTCGTGTCGACCTCGCGTTCACGTACTGCGGCACGCTCACGGCGGGCACGATGTGTGCGCCCGCTTGTCATTCGTGGACTGAAGGCTTTTGTCGACGTTGTCGCTTAGCCTCGGCCTTTTGTTGCCTCAGCGCCACGTCTGGCCACTGTAGCGGGCGTTGAGATAAAGCATGCACTGCACACGCGGCAGGACATTGCACGATGTGAAGGACTCGATGTTTCGCTTCAGAAACCCTGCACAGGCAGGTACTATTCTAGCCACCCTGCCAAGGCTACTACGTGTAGGAAAACGATGACGCAAGCCGGCAGGGTCTGCATGGTCTGTATAGGATGTGTTACAATTCGCTGCAGCAAGCAAAGCTGCCTAACCTGTCTAACAATGGAGCTTCTCTTGTATACCAGTCTGTGCAATTGGGAACACGAATACGCCTAGACATCTTTCGCCATCTGGCGTTCAAATTGTCACGCAAAGGGAAATCGTACAGCTAATGTGAGTAATAGCACAAATGGTTTCCAGCAGAAAGTACTGACACGGACAGAAAGGGGCGACGACACACGCTGCGTGTGTCGTCGGCCCTTTCTCTCCGTGTCAGTACTTTCTGCTGGAAACCATTTGTGCTGTGTGCAACCAACGAGCTCAGGCAAATACTATTCTGAAGGTGAGTAATGTTCTTCGGAAATGTAATAAAAGTAAAGAAATCAGTATTTTTCTGTGCAATTATTGACGACGGCGAGAAATCGCTCGGAGTGTTCAAATAACTCATAGTGCAATAAAACGCGCCAGACAGTCTCAATGCGCTGGCTTGCACGCGGGAAATTCTTAAAGACGTTCTACTGCAACCACTCAGCCATGCGCCCGTGGCCTAATGGTCGGAGCATCGGGTTAGTGTGCTACAGTTTCTCGGTTCGAATCCTTATGTGGCACAGCTTTATTTATTGCAATATATCAATATATATGAATGATATCGTCAATAATTGCAATATCAGAAGCACGGAATCACAGGAGCCGGCACAGAAATATTAAAAAGAATAGAAGCATGTAGGAAAAACTATAACAGGACTTTACTGACGTTTCGGCCGCATTTTGGCCTTCATCAAGAGTGCGATTTCAGGCACACAAAATATAAAAAATAAAGAGGCAAATGTGTTCACGTTGTATGCTTTTATTTTTTTTCTCTCCTACGGAGAAAATGTATAAATTTAGCCCTATATGCTTGCAATCGCACCCTTGATGAAGGCGGGACCCCGGGCCAAAACGTCAGTAAGGTCCTGTTATATACTTTTTCCTACGTGCTTCTATTCTTTGAACTATATATATATATATATATATATATATATATATGGAACATCACCGTAACCAGTGGTATCTTAGGCGCATATTGACCCACATTTTTTCGGCTGCTCTATCTGCAGGATTGGGCCCCGAAAGAAGATAGAAACACATACCGATACGGAATGGTGGCGGTAAATCGCTAAGAAAGGCTTCGTCTTTCTTAAGACGATCTTGCCTTTAAAAGTAATAATAAAGTAGTTGCTATATTTAGCAATGTGCGTTGCTCGTCCGAAGAAACGAAAAGTCGCTTCGCATTTGCCTTTACGAACCAGTTTTATGGCCAGACGGCGTTCGTGGCATTTGATATCTAGCGACGTCATTCAAAGGTTATTCTCGATGCCATTTCTGGTGCAAGCCGCATGAGCGATGAAATATTCAACGCGTGGCAACGAAAATAGCTTTGACAAAATGCGCACGCGACGCCGTCAGGGCATCTTTTTCATCGTTTCCTTCTACATCAGCCGTACGAGAGGAGCTACAAGGGCTTAGCATTCATGACGGCTCCAACGCCCCAAAACAAGACAAATTTACTCACCACCGTCATTTGTGGGAAACGAAATTTCCATAACCGATCTTTTATTCTATACAACGCTAACAGATTTGAGGATGAGAGCGGCTTACTTGACGACAATTCTAGAAATTAAGTTCCAGGCTTCCAAAGCAGAAACTGCCGTTGTACATACGTGTACCTCTCATCCGCTTCACGTCATGCATTGTACGCGGCAGGCACGATAGTTCTCCCTCCCAAAGATCAGAAGGTCACGGACTGACCGCGTCCGCTCGGCTTCAAATGCCTTCTAGCCTTTGAGAAGGGAAATTATTTTCTGCTTTAATCGTTCGTATTCACCTTCCATTTGTATTTCATCCATCTAACACGCTGTCGTATTCGAGTGAACAGAATGCTTGGCGTCTGCCACGTTGGCTCGGTTGTGTTGTGAGGCGCGCCTTGGAAAAAGAGTGCAGCCCTAGAAAGTAAACTGAAAACGACAGCTGCGTTGTAGTGCTGACGCTTCAAAATGGACACACCGGTTCCGACTTATGCGAAGATGGATGACGAGAAGGAAGCGTCCAAGAAACAAGAAGCAGAAGCGTACAGGTAAGAAATACCGAGATACTAGTCTAGTGTGACTCCGTTTTTCTGTTTGCGTGTGCCTTAATTTGCTGTCTGTGCGGTGTTGCTCATAGTGCCTTTCATGTGTACGCGTGAGTGTGATTGTAAGTGGTTGCGCGGACATGTGTGCTAATGTTAGCATGCTTGGTGGTTATGCAGATGTCTCGATAGTACGGATAGTTGACTCACTATCAAACAACACAGAGCAAAAAATATACAGGGTGTGCCTCGTAACTTTCTCCAAACATTAAAAACATGCAAATGCCACGGAGCTGGTGACAACGAAGGTAACGTTGTTTTCCCTCGCTTGGAGATACTCAGATTATTTTTTGTATTCTACCTATTTACACAGTTTAACTTAAATTTTTAATGAATTTCTCAAATATTACAAGTACCTGAAAATTGTCGATGAGAAAATTGTAGAGCAAAATGAAAAACTCCCGATACTGCTTTCTGTTGCTCAATACGTGGTAAACATAAAAATATTTTTATCGAGCGGGAAAGAAGCCCGCGAATACACGCAAAGTGCCTCGAGCGACCAGTTGCGCGGATATTTTAGAAACGCGGTCGAACGCTAAGCACTGAATAGTGCCAATTGAGGTTCTAACGCTGCCGGGGTATGATTATTGAACAGCCACGCCAACCGCTCCCCCACCTCCCTTTAGAATAAATACATAAAGAAACAGGAAGGTGTCAACGCCGCTTAAGTAAGGTAACACATTCTAAGATGGCGCAATGGTGTATTTTTTTTTTCGGAAAAGGAAACAAAATTTATTTCGGACAAAAATGCACCCTGCGAATTTTCGCACATGTAACCTTCCATGAACAAGTCCTCTCCCTAAATAAATATTTCAATTACTACTTAGCCACACGTCGTGTTGTCTGTTAGGAATTTAGCTTACACTTTAGAATAGCTCGTTGTGTATGTTTCAAGGTTTCTGGGTCTGTCTGTGTTTGGGTGCATGAAAGAGTCCCTGAAATACTGCAAATTCTCTCTCTCTCTCTATATATATATATATATATATATATATATATATATATAGAGAGAGAGAGAGAGAGTGAATCGACGTAACGATAAGCACAGAGGCAATTTTCGACTTTCAAGATGGAGATGGACTCCGGAAAAGGTCTACCACTGGGTGCTTGCTTTCACAGCCGCCGGATATGCCATGTGGAGTTACGCGACCAACGAAGAGAGTGAGTGGGCCACTTGGACATTTATCTATACCTTCTCTCGCACTCTTCCCGAGCCGCACGTGAACATTGTTCACTGACTTTTTCACGTGAAACGGCTTTCATTACTGCCAGCGTTAGGGATCACGTGCTAAAACCGCATGTAACGAAAACGTATTGTTACCAAGCGCTGTCAGATACCAAGCTGAGGACAGTACAGAGGATGTACCAGTACCATTGCCTCGGGTTACAATGGCAAAGGGCGCGTTGCCCTTTTCTCACTGTCCTCGTGCTCGCGTATAGGTCTCAACAAGACAAGAACCTGAATTGGGAGAAGAGTAGACAAATCTAATGGTAAAGGCGGGCTTATATCCAATATAGGCGAAAGAATGCACTATCTCCGTGATCGTCATCTATCTCCGTGATCTCCGTCAACTATCTCCGTGATCATCATAGAATGCACAATCTCCGTGATCGGCCCACCTGGTCACTTGGTAAAAAAAACATGACGTGTCAACCATTGTCGACGCAAACGAAGACAACGTCGACGTACATGCGTGTAGAAAAAAAAATTACACCATCTTCCCGTAGGGGAACCCTGAGTAGTATGCGAAGCAGCCATGGGGTCGACTCAAGGTAGTTTTATCAGCTGTATAAACTTGGACATGCAGCAGCACCAGCGACGCGCAGAACTGTTGTCGACGCCGTCGGCGTTTTGCCCGCGTTCGCACCGAACGCGCGCGCGTTGGCGACTGTTACCGGTGCCTCTGGGGCGCCTATCGTCGCGCCTCTAACTTAAGCTTTTTCGCATTATCGCGCGCGGAGCCGCAGGTGTTGCCATTCGTTGCGCAATCCGGAGAGGAGAGGAGGAATGCCGAGAGCAGAGTAGATGAGACAAGGAGAGCAGGGGGAGGAGAGAGGAGAGGAGATGAGGGGGAGGAGGATGCACATGCGCAGTAGGGGTGGGGATACGGACGGCGGATAGAGGGAGGGAGGGAGTGACATAGGCGCGACCATAAGCTGCTTCGCATCTAAAAAGCGAATGAAGATACGCGACTTTATTTTAAAAAGCCGACAGATTCCACGCCCTGTGGGAATCGACGTTATGCGAAGCAGTGTGCGGGGAGCCTACCAAGTTGACGAAACGACCATGAGAGCAGCAAGACGTAGGCGGCTATTTCGTGACCTACATGACACGCATGTCACGACATTCATGTCATCAGGAGTCTCTTTAGCTACTCCTAAGAGACCTCAAGGCTAAAGCCTTAGTCATGCTCATGACTATGACTTCGACCATTAACCTTTAGCCTTTTCATTTGCTTAGTACCAAATGAACCCATTCCACTGGTTTTTGAGCGTTAATCTGTTTTTCGCTGAGTCATTTTCATTTTTGCTGAGTCAAGGTCATGACTATGACTTCAACCACCAGCCTTTAGTGCTTCCTTCACTTAGTCATCATCATCAGCCTATATTTATGTCCACTGCAGGACGAAGGCCTCTCCCTGCGATCTCCAATTACCCCTGTCTCTTCTTCTTCAAAGTCACTCCCTCACCAGAACAGGAATTGGCCTCCCTGGTGCAGTATTCGGCCACTACCTCCCTCATGACTCCGACAATTAACCCATGGCCCTCAGTTCCCAGTGGCTGCGGAGCATCTGACCAAGGCGGCGGTCAGACCTGCTACGCGGCAGAGGGTGCTAAGAATCTCTGGGTCAAGGCAGGCCGCCAATGGAAACTTCACTTAGTACCCACCTCGAACTCATTCCAGTGGTTTTTGAGTGTTAACTTTTTTCGCTTTGTCATTGTCATGTTTGCTGAGTCATGCTCATGACTATGACTTCAACCATCAACCTTTAGCCTTTTTATTCACTTAGTACCACATCCGGACCAATTGAATTGGTTTTTGAGCGTTAATCTTTTTTTGTTGGGTTATTGTCATGACCTACAGGACACTCACTTCATGACATTTATGTCATGACCTATCATTTATGTTCATCACACACTCTTGTCATACTATGCCAATTTTGGTACATAACAAAGGTAACGAAACGACCTTGAGGGCACCAAGACGTATGCGGCTGTTTCATGACCTACATGACACGCATGTCATGACCTATCATTTATGTTCGTCATACACTCATGTCATACTATGCCAATTTTGGTACATACCAAGTTAACAAAACGACAATGAGAACACAAAGACGTAGATAGATAGATAGATAGATAGATAGATAGATAGATAGATAGATAGATAGATAGATAGATAGATAGATAGATAGATAGATAGATAGATAGATAGATAGATAGATAGATAGATAGATAGATAGATAGATAGATAGATAGATAGATAGATAGATAGATACTGTCAAAATGGCAAATGTTTGCCAAGAAATGCTTTGCATTTAATAAATAGAGGCTCTGGAAAAACATGTATTACTACTAGTGCCATCTGCCGTGTATGCATTAAATTATACGAACGCACAGCGTATTCAGGATCTCCCCGGACGCCCCACGCTATCGCCGCGCGAGTCGAGTTTGCGTACTTTTGAAGACATCGTCTTCATTGCGGACTTCACACTGGTTTGGCATAACGGGGATATGTTTATCTTATAACCGCTTCCAGCAATAAAAAACTTCGTCGGCCCTTCCACTCGATGAAGATGGATGATAAGCGGAGCTTATCACGATCATCACAAATGGAGGGCATACGTACACGTTCACATTGGTGATCGCCGGCTGTTTTGGTCCTTGTTTAAAGATTCCTTACACGTACCGCAAACTCTAAATTCACCAAGGTCTTCTCCACTAGTAGCGTAATGTTCATTCAACATTCTAAGGCATTGCGTCGCTGTTCGTCGAAGCGGATCACACTGAAGAGGCACAAGTTGCCACAATGAGCCATTCATTGTCTTACGTGAAGGACAGATTTAATTTTGAAGCAATTCAATTTCGAAGAATCGCAAGCGGCAATGGCGGGCGAATGCTGCTAACCACGCCGCCGAGCAAACTCGAGACATCGAACGCAAGCGACAACAGCGACGAGCAGAGAATCGTACAACGTCACGGAAGGAAAAGTTGCACGAGGGGGAAGGAAAAGTAGAAGGAAAGGGAAGGACAAGCAGTACGAAATGGAAGGAAAAGTAGTAGGAAAGTGAAAGAAAAGTAGTAGGTCAGGTACACACACGACAAGCTTCGCTTACCCCCATTTCCTCGACAGGGGAAAGGCTTGTGATTTTGCATCATATGATTCATGCTCTCTTGCTTCTAGTCTGTGCCATCGCTGGTAACAATCGAGACTGCAGCTAGCCCTTATGTTTTGCTACTGATAAGCTCTTTTCCACAAGATAAACCACAGACGGTGCTGCAGGTCTTACTCGATCGGCCATTAATTTTGCGGAAATATATACTTACCCAATTCTAAAACACCCTTTCTAAATAAAAAAAATACGGCTAAACTTCGAATTATCATAATGCGAAGCATTATACACTGTCTCCTCATTTACGCATTGTCAATCTAAGTGTTGTTGCTTGTTTTCTGCCGTTACATTAGGGCAGCGCTACCTATCCTTGGCTGTTCTGGCGCATGACGTATAAGCAACGCGCACCTTCATTAGTTAAGGCATGTTTGTCGTTCTCGCGATAGCATTGACAACTGTGGAGAGTTGCGAGCGACACCCGGTCTCCAATCATTACACCAATGAGCGTACGCCTCCACGACAGGTGCGCGCCAGTTGCGTGGTAGCTGCGCCTCCTGCGCGTGAAAGGGGCGGGGCTTGGGACTGCTGCGGGTCATGTGGTCTTCGTGCCGAGAGGACCCAGGACGCCTAAATTACCGTACTCCTCAAAAAAAAAAAAACTTCAGTTCCATTTTTAATTTTGTTATTTAAGTAAAGCGTATTTCCTCATGATTTGTCAGTAATATAAACAATATTAAGTCTATTATAAGATTTTTGTATTATTTTGCTGGATTTGTACGCAAAAAATTTATAAGATGAACCAATAAATTAAAAATCGCCTTTAGTGACCTTCGTGACAGCTTCCGACATAATGCTTAACGTTTAAAATAAAGTTTTTTTTTCAGTTCTTCTAACTTTGTGGTGACATAAATATTCCGTTTGCTTCTTAGAAACATTTCTGGTCGACCAAATGCACGGTGCCTTCAGAGAGAGCCCTTACGGTCTTCCGCAAAAGCAAGTAAGTTACTAGTTGTTCAATGTATTAAGCGTTAGGACGACTATTTCGCCCTCGCAAAGCAGATACTTTGGACCGCGAAATTGATCCTACAGTAAAGCAATCATTTCCCGATTTTGCAGGCACATGAAAGGATGAGTGTTCCCAGCGCGACCCGCGCACGAGAATGTGCATAAATTTTAAGGCAGAAAGTTTTGCTAGTTGGAATTTAAGCAGGCATGTGCGAACGCGTAAAGAAGAAAGTGGCAAAAACACACAGAAAGAACACCTCTGCTCAGTCATCTTTCTTGTCTGTGTTCTATGCTCTTTTAGTTGTTTTTTTCTGGTGAGCTGAAACATGCCTTTGCGTATACACTTACGCAGAACTTGAGCTTTCCACAGATATAGCCGCGGAAACATGGAATACAGGTTGTACGCTTTGAAGCGGTGCTTGAGGAAGTAGGATCAGAGGACGCCTTAAGGCTATTGCTTATTTTGTTTTGTTTGTGCGTCCTACGTTTCTCCTTTTCGCTAATGTTCGCTTTATGCAATCCCTCCCCGCCAAAGAATAATCATGAAAATAGCGAATTAAAGATGAGTCGATCGTTATAGGTTACCTTTATAACGCCAGTTAACTTTGTTTTTACTGGATGCAATGTTGATCCGCTTGCGCAAGGCCTTTTCTTCGAAGCATATATGCTGGGGAGCCTCATGTGCGGATGGAATCTGGCAAAATGCAGTGTACGTACACGAAATCGCGAAAAACAAAGCACGGCTGTATAAATCGGCATGGCACATCGTACCACGATCATCCTCCTTAAATTATTAGGAGGATGATCGTGGTACGATGCGCCATGCTGATTTATACGATGTGCCATGCCGATCGTGCCTTGCCGACACTAGCCTGCACCATTCTTCACAAGCTCACCTGCCAAAGACGATCGTACCTGACAGTGAAGATGTACGTTCACTGCTATTCGCGTGAATTGTGTTGCACCGTTTAAGCAAGAAAACGGCGGGAGTTCATGTCCTCGGGATAAATGTATATTTCACTACCCCTAGCACTGCACTTTGTCGAGAAAGTTCATTCAATACGATTGTACTAGTACTTTAGTGTCTTATTGACTAGTCGTATTAACTGCGTCGTTATAACTTTGTCATCACCGATCAAATTCAAGTGTAAGTTAATGCTCCATTTTCCCAAAGAAACCTCGTCAATTTAGCTAGACTAGAGCTGCGGTGTGCTTTACGTAATTCCTGAAAACAATCCCATTACGGGTCTACAAATCTCAGAGCATATTATGCTAATGGCTCTGATGGCGTCGTGACTTTGCCGAGCTGGAAGTTATTTTAAGGACAAGTTTTGGAGGGATGTGGTTGCTTCATTCGGTATATTGACAAAATGGCGTCTGAAATAGGTGCAATGATACGTGTTTCCAGCACGTAAAATACTTTTAAGTGCCTTGCATTGTGCTACTGTAGTTGTAGCGATGATCGCATACTTATCGTTAGGTATTTCCGTGTCGTTGTGTTGGATAAAACGCTAGCTCGACAAATGTTACCTTAGGGTTATATGAGATCAAAAAGGATAGCACACATGCAAAACGCATGGACGTCGGCAGGATTTTGCCTGAGGGGAGGGGGGGGGGGGGGGGCACCAAGTGTCCCTTTTGCACCTCCCTGCCGACACTCATGATCAAACGAAATCAGTTATTACCAGGCGCAATTCAATGCCCAACCCGGTAAGAATACAACATGGTGTCAGACTTGTTTCTTGTAAGACGAAGCCCGCGCAATGTCATCATCGAACCTTCAGAATGCATTCAATTGTTCACTTTTTATTTATTGTAAACATGTAAACGCAATGTAAAGAACACCCGTTTAGCAACATAGCATAATGAGTATGCGTTATGTGCCTACGCCATCATGTGCTGGCACGTTTTAACATTAACCAAAATCCCTACTCGGCGACAACACTGCTTCATTCGGCCACGCAGGACATGACGAATTGGGGGTGGCGGACCACAACGTACGTCGTCACCACGATGTGGAAGTGGTACCTTTTGCATCCCGTGCTAGGCCGAGCAACAGCCTACATCGCACCGTCGGTAAGCACCGTCTTCTTCAGCAACAAATTGCACCTAGTACAGGTAACGTCGTCTCTATCGAAACTCGAAGATTCGTAAATAGGCACCGCCAACAAAGATACTTGGAGGCTAACACACAGCCTCCCGCTATAGCATACCACTACATCTAATGGGGCAATAACAAGACCGCCGTTCAAGATACTCAGCCTAAAACCCGTTTTGCGCGCTGTGAATTGCAAATTTTCGCTCAAGTGCTCAGTCTGGCCAATGGCAACGCGGGTTCACCGAGTGACGTGCTATTACCGTACCAGCGACAGAGGGTGCTCGCTGATGTGAGAGTTATGGTCGCTGCGTCGATAAATCCTCGAAGCCGAAACATGTGAAACAAATCTCCGAGTGGCAGCACGGCGTTCGCTCGTTCGGGCATGTCACAATACAGCACATGAAACAGGCTTAAAGACGCTGTCGCAGTCAGCGACAAGGTCACACAGCAGTTATTTGCAAATTACTTGACGACTTTGCAGGCACCCGATCAGCTGTAAAATCACAAAGTGCACGATGATGGCATTCGTACTAGGAATTCTTGCTGTGTCGTTGTCACAATACCAGAGACGCCACGGTGCGGACAGTGTTGTACAAACCATTACAGAGTATCACACCAGCCTAGCGGAATGCCTCGCTGGCCTGAACTTTGTATCAGCATCTAATTGAAGCGTTTTGAAAGCATTCTTTCCTTATACACTTTAAGATTTAAAAATGATAACTCCGAAGAAAAATTCTGTTCTATACGGTTTAACGTTTTCAAAGAGCCTTCTTTAATGAGTTAAACACTCAGCGTTAGCGTTAAACGAAGTCATGTCGGCAAGAAAGGTACATCTTTAACGTTTGAATTCTTGCTTAGTTTGTTTGTGAGCTAGATATAAACTGAACTACTATCAATTTCTAATATACATTCGTCCACACCTATATATAAGCGCTTCTTTCAAGGACGTTCTGGAAGCTCTTAAGAAAACTACTGCAGAAAAACAAAGTATGTTGCAGGTCACCCTTTATATTGAGAGACATGGCTACACAGAGACCCACACTGGCCGGAGGCTCTGTGAAGAACGACACGTACCCAGAGCATTCATGGCGCAGCTCATGCATAACTATATAGTTTAGATGGTGGCAATACGTTTTGTGGCTATACTGATTCAATGCTAACTTTGTTCTGCCGAAGATTGGTTCTGCCGAATTCTTAAACTAATTTGTGCTCGAAAGTTTTTATGGGGAAATGTATTATTGGTATAGAAGGTGGTCAAAATTAATACGGAGCCCTCCACTACGGCGTGCCTCATAATCAGAACTGGTTTTGGCACGTAAAACCCCAGAAAGAAGAAGTATTGGTATAGAAGAGTAGAAACCCGCAAACAATGTTGAATGAAAGTACTAGGCGTCTTTTTGAAAAAACTAAGCTTTGTGCTTTCGGGGGACTCAAGTAACCACACTGCCAGAATGAAAGAAAGCGAGATAGAATATGCATATTAAGGTGGGAAGGTCACCCGGGAAGGGGCAGAGGTATAAGTGCATGCAAGCGAAAAAGAGGGGAGTAGAAAAGAAAGAGCGTAAATTGCGTACACAATCCCGAGGGATAGTGCACAGAGTTCTCCAAATCTATTATGTGGGCACATGGACATCAGAAACTCGAGCAGCGCAGATGTAGCCTTCTGCGCTGACTTTCTTTCAGAGCACTCAGCCTAGGTTCTTCTGTTCGGATAGCGGACGAATTTTGTGCCCACCGAGTAAATTGGCATGCTACTTGCCTATAAAGCTTGGGTAGCAAGCAGAAGGTAATAATGATTATTACAATTACCTGCGCGGTTCCGCACAACAGCTCTTATAGCTCCAAAAATGAAGCGCCACACTGCAGTAATGTTCCTATTTGTTGGTGGCACATTGGAGAAGAAGACTTCGCGCGTTGTGTGCAATGACAAGCAAATGAGTAACTACATGCATTTGAAGATACACGTGTTACATGTGCACAAACAACGTCAATGCGTCCGTTTTCTTCGATTTTCTTTGTCCGCAAGGCGCTACATTTCTGGCCCACACTGTAACCGCTGCATGTGCCTTCTGCTCGGAATTTAAAAGTCAAATACGAGTAGGCATAATTGTAAAGTACAGCAAATACAGTTTACGCAGCAAGTAGAATTATACCTTGTAAAAATATAAGCCAACAAAAAGAAAATTGAAGCTCAGTCACTGGTATTTCGCATATGTTAGAGCAGGAACAACTGCTGCCCTGAAAAATGCGCCTAAAATAGTTCATAGAGAAGATAGAACATCGCAATAGTAATTTTCAGCAATTTCTGACACTTCCAGAAATTTTTGAGTTGCTAAAGCTACACCGTTTATCCTTTTAACAGTAGCCTTTTTCATCTACCACTTCGGTACGTGTCAATTCCATCTTGTTCTCCGCCTATGTTGCATATGCATAAAGCATTTCACGTCACGCTACTGCCTGTTTCTCGTTCCCTACATCGTCCCCACCTTTCTCGCAGCTGGTTCCTGTCTTCTACGCCGCCTACTCCTCTCTGTTCGTGACCTTCTCCTTCGGCTGGGAAGTGACCCTCCTGTTCCTGGGACAACACGCAGCGTTCTACGCCGCAGCCGCATCGCATTTTCCTTCACTCTGCTATGTAGCCGCCATTGTCATTCACTGCCAGAAGTTCGTGCTTCCTTATGATCCATTCGAGGTGAGTCAACGAACTATCCTGTTCTACGGCTAACAACTCACTCGTTTCTTCTTTTTTCTCTTCTTCGTGTCTCGCGCAGCACAACTACACTCGAGTCCGTGCACAGACAGACAGACAGAACGACAGACAGACGACAGACAGACAGAACAGACAGACAGCAGACAGACAGACAGACAGACAGACAGACAGACAGACAGGGACAGACAGACAGCCAGCCAGACAGACAGACAGACAGACCGACAGACAGGACAGACAGACAAGCCGACAGACAGCCAGACAGACAGAAGACAGACGAAGGACAGACAGACCAGACAGGACAGGACAGACAGACAGACAGAACAGGACAGGACAGACGCAGACAGACCGACAGACAGACAGACAGTGACAGACAGACAGGACAGACCAGACAGACAGACAGACAGCCAGACAGACAGACAGACAGACAAGACAGACAGACAGACAGCCAG
This sequence comes from Dermacentor silvarum, assembly GCF_013339745.2. Taxonomy (NCBI): domain Eukaryota; kingdom Metazoa; phylum Arthropoda; class Arachnida; order Ixodida; family Ixodidae; genus Dermacentor; species Dermacentor silvarum. Next base: position 64,967,637 of record NC_051160.1, on the reverse strand, counting down.
GACAGACCGACCGACAGACAGACAGACAAATGTGGAAACGTTCGCCAAGAAATGCTTTGCATTTAATAAATAGAGGCTCTGGAAAAACATGTATTACTACTAGTGCCATGGCGTGTATGCGTTAACTTACACGAACGCACGGCGTATTCGGGATCTCCCCGGACGCCCCACGCTATTGCCACGCGAGTCGAGTTTGCGTACTTTTGAAGACATCGTCTTCATTGCGGACTTCACACTGGTTTGGCATAACGGAGATATATTTATCTTATAACCGCTTCCAGAATAAAAAATTCGTCGGCCCTTCCGCTCCATGAAGATGGATGATAAGCGGAGCTTATCACCATCACCACAAATGGAGGGTATACGTACACGTTCACATTGGTGATCGCCGGCAGTTTTGTTCCTTGTTTAAAGATTCCTTACACGTACCGCAAACTCTAAATTCACCAAGGTCTTCTCCACTAGTAGCGTAATGTTCATTCAACATTCCAAGGCATTGCGTCGCTGTTCGTCGAAGCGGATCACACTGAAGAGGCACAAGTTGCCACAATGAGCCATTCATTGTCTTACGTGAAGGACAGATTTAATTTTGAAGCAATTTAATTTCGAAGAATCGCAAGCGGCAATGGCGGGCGAATGCTGCTAACCACGCCGCCGAGCAAACTCGAGACATCGAACGCAAGCGACAACAGCGACGAGCCGAGAATCGTACAACGTCACGGAAGGAAAAGTTGCACGAATGTGAAGGAAAAGTAGAAGGAAAGGGAAGGACAAGTAGTACGAAAGGGAAGGAAAAGTAGTAGCAAAGCGAAAGAAAAGTAGTAGGTCAGGTACACACAACAAGCTTCGCTTACCCCCATTTCCTCGACAGGGGAAAGGCTTATGATTTTGTTTCATATGATTCATGCTCTGTTGCTTCTAGTCTGTGCAATCGCTGGTAACAATCGAGACTGCAGCTATAATCCTTATGTTTTGCTACTGATAAGTTCTTTTTCCCAAGATAAACCACAGACGGTACTGCAGGTCTTACTCGATCGGCCATTAATTTTGAGGAAATATATACTTACCCAATTCTAAATCACCCTTTCTAAATAAAAAAATACGGCTAAACTTCGAATTATCACGATGCGAAGCATGATACACTGTCTCCTCATTTACGCATTGTCGATCTAAGTGTTGTTGCTTGTTTTCTGCCGTTACATTAGGGCAGCGCTACCTATCCTTGGCTGTTCTGGCGCATGACGTATAAGCAACGCGCACCTTCATTGGCCAAGGCATGTTTGTCGTTCTCGCGATAGCATTGACAACTGTGGAGAGTTGCGAGCGACACCCGGTCTCCAATCATTACACCAATGAGCGTACGCCTCCGCGACAGGTGCGCGCCAGTTGCGTGGTAGCTGCGCCTCCCGCGCGTGAGAGGGGCGGGGCTTGGGACTGCGGCGGGTCATGTGGTCTTCGTGCCCAGAGGACCCAGGACGCCTAAATTACCGTATGGTCACGTGACTGACCTTACATGTACGTTTATTATAATACATATTGGATATTTTCAAACTTCTAAGTTGGCTTATCACTTCCGACTCCTCACAAAACCAAAAACATTGAGTTCCAGTTTTAATTTTGTTATTTATGTATTGCGTATTTCCTCATGATTTGTGAGTAATAGAAACAATATTAAGTCTATTATAAGATTGTTGTATTTTTTTGCTGGATTTGTACGAAAAAAAATTCTTAGATGAACCAATAAATTAAAAATCGCCTTCAGTGACCTTGGTGAAAGCTTCCGACATAATGCTTAACGTTATTAAAGTTTTTTTTAAGTTCTTCGAACTTTGGGGTGACATAAATATTCTGTTTGCTTCTTAGAAACATTTCTTGTCGACCAAATGCACGGTGCCTTCAGAGAGAGCCCTTACGGTCTTCCTCAAAAGCAAGTAAGTTACTAGTTGTTCAATGTATTAAGCGTTAGGACGACCATTTCGCCCTCCAAAAGCAGATACTTTGGACCGCGAGATTAATCCTACAGTGAAGCAATCATTTCCCCATTTAGCAGGCACATGAAAGGATGAGTGTTCCCAGCGCGACCCTCGCACGAGAATGTGCATAAATTTTAAGGCAGAAAGTTTTGCTAGTTGGAATTTACGCAGGCATGTTCGAACACGTAAAGAAGAAAGTGGCCGAAACACACAGAAAGAACACCTCTGCTCAGTCATCTTTTTTGTCTGTGTTCTATGCTCTTTTAGTTGTTGTTTTTTTCTGGTGAGCTTAAACATGCCTTTGCGTATAAACTTACGCAGAACTTGAGCTTTCCACAGATATAGCCGCGGAAACATGGAATACAGGTTGTACGCTTTGAAGCGGTGCTTGAAGAAGTAGGATCAGAGGACGCCTTAAGGCTATTGCTCATTTTGTTTTGTTTGTGCGTCCTACGTTTCTCCTTTTCGCTAATGTTCGCTTTATGCAATCCCTCCCCGCCAAAGAATAATCATGAAAATAGCGAATTAAAGATGAGTCGATCGTTATAGGTTACCTTGATAACCCCAGTTAACTTTCTTTTTTCTGGATGCAATGTTGATCCGCTTGCGCAAGGCCTTTTCTTAGAAGCATATATGCTGGGGAGCCTCATGTGCGGATGTAATCTGGCAAAATGCAGTGTACGTACACGAAATCGCGAAAAACAAAGCACGGCTGTATAAATCGGCATGGCACATCGTACCACGATCATCCTCCTTAAATTATTAGGAGGATGATCGTGGTACGATGTGCCATGCCGATTTATACGATGTGCCATGCCCGTCTGTCATTGCCGACACTAGCCTGCACCATTCTTCACAAGCTCACCTGACAAAGACGATCGTACCTGACTGGATGCCGTTAGTGCGGCTGGAAGATGTACGTTCACTGCTATTCGCGTGAATTGTGTTGCACCGTTTATGCAAGAGAGCGGCGGAAGTTCATGTCCTTGGGAGAAATGTATATTTCACTACGCCTAGCACTGCACTTTGTCGATAAAGTTCATTCAATACGATTGTACTAGCACTTTAGTGTCTTATTGACTAGTCGGATTAACTGCGTCGTTATAACTTTGTCATCACCGATCAAATTCAAGTGTAAGTTTATGCTCCATTTTCCCAAAGAAACCTCGTCAATTTAGCTAGACTAGAGCTGCTGTGTGCTTTACGTAATTCCTGAAAATTCTCACATTACGGCTCTACAAATCTCAGAGCATAGTATGCTGATGGCTCTGATGGTGTGGTCAGTTTGCCGAGCTGGAAGTTACTTTAAGGACAAGTTTTGGAGGGATCTGCTTGCTTCATTCTGTAGATTGACAAAATGGCGTCTGAAATAGGTGCAATGATACGTGTTTCCCGCACGTAAACTACTTTAAAATGCATTGTCTTGTGCTACTGTAGTTGTAGCGATGATCGCATACTTATCGTTAGGTATATCTGTGTCGTTGTGGGGGATAAAACGCTAGCTCGACAAATGTTACGTTAGGGTTATATGAGATCAAAAAAGATAGCACACATGCAAAACGCATGGATGTCGGCAGGATTTTGCCTGAGGAGGGGGGGGGGGGGGGCGCCAAGTGTCCCTTTTGCACCTCCCTGCCGACACTCATGATCAAACGAAATCAGTTATTACCAGGCGCAATTCCATGCCCAACCCGGTAAGAATACAACATGGTGTCAGACTTGTTTCTTGTAAGACGAAGCCCGCTCAATGTCATCATCGAACCTTCAGAATGCATTCAATTGTTCACTTTTTATTTATTGTAAACATGTAAACGCAATGTAAAGAGCGCCCGTTTGGCAACATACCATAATGAGTATGCGTTATGTGCCTACGCCATCACCATGTGCTGGCACGTTTTAAGATTAACCAAAATCCCTACTCGGCGACAACACTGCTTCATTCGGCCACGCAGGACATGACGAATTGGGGGTGGCGGACCACAACGTACGTCGTCACCACGATGTGGAAGTGGTACCTTTTGCATCCCGTGCTAGGCCGAGCAACAGCCTACATCGCACCGTCGGTAAGCACCGTCTTCTTCAGTAACAAATTGCCCCTAGTGCAGGTAACGTCGTCTCTATCGAAATTCGAAGATTCGTAAATAGGCACCGCCAACAAAGATACTTGGATGCTAACACACAGCCTCCCGCTATAACATACTGCTACATCTAATGGGGCAATAGCAAGACCGCCGTTCAAGATGCTCAGCCTAAAACCCGTTTTGCGCGCTATGAATTGCAAATTTTCGCTCAAGTGCTCAGTCTGGCCAATGGCAACGCGGGTTCACCGAGTGACGTGCTATTACCGTACCAGCGACAGAGAGTGCTCGCTGATGTGAGAGCTATGGTCGTTGCGTCGATAAATCCTCGAAGCCGAAACATGTGAAACAAATCTCCGAGTGGCAGCACGGCGTTCGCTCGTTCGGGCATGTCACAATACAGCACATGAAACAGGCTTAAAGACGCTGTCGCAGTCAGCGACAAGGTCACACAGCGTTATTTGCAAATTACTTGACGACTTTGCAGGCACCCGATCAGCTGTAAAATCACAAAGTGCACGATGATAGCATTCGTACTAGGAATTCTTGTTGTGGCGTTGTGACAATATCAGCAACGCCACGATGCGGACAGTGTTGTACAAACCATTACAGAGTATCACACCAGCCTAGCGGAATGCCTCGCTTGCCTGCACTTTGTATCACCATCTAATTGAAGCGTTTTGAAAGCATTCTTTCCTTATCTACTTTAAGACTTAGAAATGATAACTCCGAAGAAAAATTCTGTTCTATACGGTTGAACGTTTTCAAACAGCCTTCTTTAATGATTTAAACACTCAGCGTTAAACGAAGTCATGTCGGCAAGAAAGGTACGTCTTTAACGTTTAAATTCTTGCTTGGTTTCGTTGTGAGCCAGATACAAACTGAACTCCTCCCAATTTCTAATGTACATTCGTCCACACCGATGTATAAGCACTTCCTTCAAGGACGTTCTGGAAACTCTGAAGAAAACTACTGCAGAAAAACAAAATATGTTGCAAGTCACCCTTTATATTGAGAGACGTGAGCTATCACGTTGGGGGAAAGGAACACCCAGAATATGGCCCTAAGAATTTCTCTACTCTAGCTTCCACGCGGGAAGGTAGGCATTGAACATGAACACAGACCTCAATCTTCTGGATTCTCTTTCTGCTTTGCTTTACTTGACACTGCACACACGTACGGACGGGCATGAATGAACAATGCTCATAATTCTATTCCTCTCATTACCTTCAGAACCGTAACCATGCCCCTAGTGATCTTGACCTTGCCCTTAAAGAAATCGGCAGAACCCAGGTCACGATGGTTGTCAGCGCTAATGCGTTTAGCAGTGAATCAGTATGGCTACATAAGGTATTGCCACCGTCAGAACGAGTTATGTATAGCGCGTGTGCTGCAGTGGGACTCCTCTCTCGCGATCTTTTTTCTAAACCCGCTGCGCCATCTAGTAGCACTGACAAGAAGTCCACGCGTGGCCTCCGAGGTGAGAAGCGTGGCGTGCCGGTGCGTGCGAACGCTGATAATCGTTCCCTCGCTTGCCGCACACTCAGTGGCACTTACACAGTGACCCACACTGGCCGGAGGCTTTTGAAGAACTACACGTACCCAGAGCATTCATGGCGCAGCTCATGCATATAACTATATAGTTTAGATGGTGGCAATACATTTTGTGGCTATACTAATTCAATGCTAACTTGACAGTCATCGTGACATTGGTTCTGCCGAATTCTTAAACTAATTTGCTGCTCGAAAGTTTCTGTGGGGAAATGTATTATTGATATAGAAGGTGGTCAAAATTAATACGGAGCCCTCCAATACGGCGTGCCTCATAATCACAACTGGTTATGGCACGTAAAACCCCAGAAAGAAGAAGTATTGGTATAGAAGAGTAGAAACCCGCAAACAATGTTGAATGAAAGTACTAGGCGTCTTTTTGAAAAAACTAAGCTTTGTGCTTTCGGGGGACTCAAGTAACCACACTGCCAGAATGAAAGAAAGCGAGATAGAATATGCATATTAAGGTGGGAAGGTCACCCGGGAAGGGGCAGAGGTATAAGTGCATGCAAGCGAAAAAGAGGGGAGTAGAAAAGAAAGAGCGTAAATTGCGTACACAATCCCGAGGGATAGTCCACAGAGTTCTCCAAATCTATTATGTGGGCACATGGACATCAGAAACTCGAGCAGCGCAGATGTAGCCTTCTGCGCTGACTTTCTTTAAGAACACTCAACCTAGGTCCTTCTGTTCGGATAGCGGACGAATTTTGTGCCCACCGAGTATATTGGCACGTTACTTGCCTATAAAGCTTGGGTAGCAAGCAGAAGGTAATAATGATTATTACAATTACCTGCGCGGTTCCGCACAGCAGCTCTTATAGCTCCAAAAATGAAGCGCCACACTGCAGTAATGTTCCTATTTGTTGGTGACACATTGGAGAAGAAGACTTCGCGCGTTGTGTGCAATGACAAGCAAGTGAGTAACTGGATGCATTTGAAGATACACGTGTTATATGTGCACAAACAACGTCAATGTGTCCGTTTTCTTCGATTTTCTTTGTCCGCGAGGCGCTACATTTCTGGCCCACATTGTAACCGCTGCATGTGCCTTCTGCACGGAATTTAAAAGTCAAATACGAGTAGACATAATTGTACAGCACAGCAAATACAATTTACACAGCAAGTAGAATTATACCTTGTAAAAATTTAGGCCCACAAAAAGAAAATTGAAGCTCAGTCACTGTTATTTCGCATATGTTAGAGCAGGAACAACTGCTGCCCTGCAAAATGCGTTAAACATAGTCCATAAAGAAGATAGAACATAGCTCTAGGAATTTTCAGCAATGTCTGACACTTCCAGAAATTTTTGAGGTGCTAAAGCTACACCGTTTATCATTTTAACAGTAGCCTTTTTCATCTACCACTTCGGTACGTGTCAATTCCATCTTCTTCTCCGCCTATGTTGCATATGCATAAAGCATTTCACGTCACGCTACTGCCTGTTTCTCGTTCCCTACATCGTCCCCACCTTTCTCGCAGCTGGTTCCCGTCTTCTACGCCGCCTACTCCTCTCTGTTCGTGACCTTCTCCTTCGGCTGGGAAGTGACCCTCCTGTTCCTGGGACAACACGCAGCGTTCTACGCCGCAGCCGCATCGCATTTTCCTTCACTCTGCTATGTAGCCGCCATTGTCATTCACTGCCAGAAGTTCGTGCTTCCTTATGATCCATTCGAGGTGAGTCAACGAACTATCCTGTTCTACGGCTAACAACTCACTCGTTTCTTCTTTTTTCTCTTCTTCGTGTCTCGCGCAGCACAACTAACACTCGAGTCCGTGCGATACCCAGTGTTCCTAAAATAATAGTGACAGGTATGCATAACTCTTTCGGCTATACAGGTGCCTAATTTGAGCTGAAATGTCGCGCAAAGGTGTGATTACACGGCGTGTTTAGTCTAATACTGCATTTTCGCACATTACTAGTCTGTTCCGCTACACAATAAACTCGAAGGAGCCGCCACCTCCAGTGGCGTCCACTGAGGAAATGTCGGTTACGCTGCAACGGAAACATGACGACATCAGCGCCCCAATACGGTGAACCGCTACAGCGTTCGCCATGGACGGCCGCGTTCCCTGTAGACCTGATGGCCTGCGTCCAACACTTTGGCCTGCTGTCTTCCTTCTCCCGCTGTCTAGGTGCGTGTCTCGCCACGAAAGATTTCGCAACGTGATCCCTATACGTGGCTCAATCGTGGCACGACGCATCTTCGGGCCACCGCTGATTTGGTGAGGTGACGCCCCCGCATGGTTCAACGGCGAATGAAGAAGATGATGATGATGATGGCCTCATACCTTGCGAATGAACCCGTGCGAATGTTGTCGTCGTCGGCATCGTTTTCTTTCACTCATCACAGTGCCCTTTAAAGAAGCAGAAGTGGTCAAAAGTGCTTAACAGCTCCCCCATTACGGTGTCCCTGATAACTCACTGTGTAGTTTTCGCTGGGCTAAACCTGACAATTTAACTTATACGAATTATTTACATCAGTCCCTCCATTATATACTGTGAATGCTCCATTTGCAATAATGTAACTTTGCTTAATTTGCCTCAATTTTCGTCCTCGTCTTTTGAAAGTCCTCGTGTGTTTCGACGTTACGATTCTGTAAAGTACAAGTTCGTCTGAGGGCAATGGTAAGACTCACGTAGCGCGTACCTGCAGCCAGTGTACCGCTTTTGAATCGATACAGACAACAATACTATTTCGTTAAGTATGTTTGAAGAATTTTATATTTAGTGCGCCGATAGTCAGGGTCATGGTGCACACGTCATAGAAATACAGCACTAAATATATTACAAATCGCCGTCAAATATTCCCTCGATAAAATTAACATTATAGAATGAATTACGTCTACATAAAGCCCATCAAAACATTGCGACTAAAAACAACATAATACTAATACGCAGAAAAAATCGGAGCCAAAATTTTCTTTTTCCACAAATGCCCGACAAAGTGTAAACAAGAACAACACTCTCATATTACCTATATAGTTACTTTGGTGGTAGAACCGTTGGGTGTGCCGTGGTTGCTTGGTGGTTAAGGTGTTGGGCTTAGTTACTAAGTACGAGGCCGCGGGATCGAATCCCGGCCACGGCGGCCGCATTTAAATGGGGGCGAAATGGAAAAAAAAAAAACACGCGTGTACGTAGATTTAGGTGCACGTTAAAGAACCCCAGGTGGTCCACATTAATCCGGAGTCCCCCACTACGGCGTACCTCCTAATCAGATGGTTGTTTTCCCGCTCCCAACTGTAGGACGTAGCAAACCGGTTTTGCTAAACTGGTTAACCTCCCGGCCTTTCCTTCTCCACTCCTTCTCTCCTTCCTTGTCACGTTAACCTCATAATTTTAAATGGGTCTGCTTGCACGAAACCTTTTATCCTGCGATAAACTTGCCCACGAGTAGGAAGCCTTGCGCAAGTGACGGCAACATCACCATGCGCGCCATTCACGCCAGTGGCTCAGTGGCTGTGGCGCACGACGTGGCGGGATCGATTCCCAGTCATGGTGGCCGCATTCCGATGGGGGCGCAATGCATAAATGTTCGTGTGCTGAGATTCTCTTTCTCAAAGTGGCCAAGATTTCCAAGCCTCTGCTGCAATGTCCCCGATGATTTACTGTTCAGTTTTGTGGCGCTAAACCCTACAATTTAACTTGCATGAATAATTTTACATCTGTCGCTTTATAAATGCTCGGTGCAAAAATCGACCATTACTTCCGCAAAGCCTTTAACGTAGGGTAAGCTTACCATAGCCTCCTGAGACCCGAACACAACTATGGGACATAATGGCTCTTCAAAGTGGTTTTTATTGCTTGCTGGTATGTTGTGCCCTTGAAAAACATTTTTTTAAATTTAAATACCACCACCAGATGCCAAAGGTTGCGTCTTCATGTACATGGAATCTTCATCATCTCCTCATGTATGCTATGGTAAAAGCTGCATTTCATTGCTTAAACGCGGAGATGAAGATTAAAAATTATGGGGTTTTACGTAGGAAAACCACGATCTGATTATGAGGCACGCCGTAGCGGGGGACTCCAGAATAATTTGTACCACCTGGGGTTCTTTAACGTACACCTAAATCTAAGTACACGGGTGTTTTCGCATTCGGCCCCCATCGAAATGTGGCCGCCGTGGCCGGGATTAGATCCCGCGACCCAGTGCTTAGCAGCTCAACACCATTAGCCAGTAAGCCACCACGGTGGGTAGAGATGAAGATGGAACTACGTTTATTACATTGCCATGTTTCTGTCCATCCGGGTATTTTCACGCAATCTCAGTGATTTCGGACGACACCTCAAGGTTGCTTTCGGCCGTCTGGGACGACACAGAGGTCCTGTCAAATTTCTCCAAAGCAGATCACAAGAATATGAGTAAACCACACATGCACCGTATTTCAGCACGGAGACTGAATATTTTAAGTAAGCACTTCTGAGTGAATTTTGAAAAAACGTCGAAAGCAATGTGCAACGCATTTCACAAGGGGTCTTAGGAGGATGGGCGAAAAACATGCAAGCGGCTCAGATTTGCCACCAGATTTCTACTGAAAACCTGATGGCAGGCGCGTGTACGTCATTGCGTACAGGATGACAATGATTTCACCGATTGGTAGAATGCTGATAATGGAGCAAATGAGTTCATCTCGTGCTTGAGGGCAGAACTCTAAGGAATAACAAGTTGAGAGATCTGGCGATTTTGTTTTTTTATCCGTGGTTGTTGTGGCAAACTGCGTAGATCAACGTAACTGTAGATCTTGCTCTTCAGTACATGTATCCCAGGTACGGCCTGATGCCCTACAGGGCAGCCTTTGTCGCCTTTCACTGGAACCTTATGCGCGGACTCAGCTTCAGCCTGGACTTCGTTAGAGCGAAACGCCAAAAGCACAGCGATGAGAACAAAAGCAGGTGGCCGCCGTACTGGCAGTCGCTGGCCTACTTCATATACCTGCCCACGATGTACTTGGGACCACCGCAGAACTACGACGACTTCGTAGCCGAGGTATGTAGGAGCTACAGCTAGTTTGGTTCTTAGTTTCAGCCCCGCATAGATCACAGCAATGCTCCCGGAAGTTAAAGATCGCTGGACCGTGGGGTAATGAACTCTTGGATGCACAAGGTTGCCATAACGTTACGGTGGTTTGTATTGCGATTAGTATTCTTTGAGTACTTAACGCACTTTTCGGGGGATGGGTTTCTTTCTGTCTACCTCTCTGTCTATCTATCTACCTATCTATCTATCTATCTATCTATCTATCTATCTATCTATCTAGCTAGCTAGCTAGCTATCTAACTATCTATTGGTCTGTCTACCTGCCTATCTATTGCGTCGCTTCTTTTTTTCCTATGCACGAACAAACACAAAGAAGGAGTAGCTAAATTAGATAAAGGGATAGAGGTATATTCAGTACTAATTAGTAGGAATAAATATGAATGTTCCTGGGAGAAACAAGAAACTGGGCCTTCAGCAACTTGTTACTACGCCCCATTGCATACAGAGCAGGCGAACGTTCAGTTCTACATCTTATCCGAGTCTCTCACAGCACGCCCTTTTCTAAACACTACACCAAATGATTTCCCACGCGTTGTTCCACAAGAGCTGTCAGGCTGTTCTTAAGGATTATGCGTATTCGTCCCCGCAGCTGAATAAGACGAGAGCCCCATGCACGCCGCGGGTGATTGCTGGCGCCATCGGGAGGTTGCTTCGTTCCGGTGCCCACTTCTTCCTCATGGAACTTTTGGGTCACTTCTTGTACAGGTAGGTGCACGGGTTGCAGTGGAGTTGGAATTTCTGGTTGGTTTTAATGTTTTCGGAGGCACTTCGGCCATGACGACAACCAAAGTTGAAGCTCTGGGGTCGTAGTTTGTAATGATTGCTCTCGTATTTTTTTAAAATCCTTCTGACCATAATGATTGAACAGCACGAAACTACGCCACCGCTATCGCAAGCATCCGACAGTCAGCGGCTCGCACGATAAAAAATAAAAATATCGTCTAGATAGTTCATGCCTGATGCAGGATCCGGGAGCCCTTGGGAGACAAAGCCTCGGTGGCTGGTAAGCTCACCGTTAAACAAAACGTGTCTGTCGTGTGTCTCGCACCATGAGTTATCGAGTGACGAAGGAGTGGCTCTCCTGCAAGCGAAACCTTTAAATCTGTCACGCTGAATTTCACTGTCAGCAACTTAACATCCCTCGCGCAAGGCATCGTGACTACGGACGAATTTACCAATGGTTAAAACGTCTCGTCTGTGTTGATATTGAGCACGTGCCAATCTTAACATACACCTGAACCTCGGCACAGTCTTCACCAACCCTTTGGCACATGGAAGGAATTGGTACATTGTAGTTGAGAAAGGATAAACTGCGCCTAACCTACTCAGCGATTTACGATGTAAGAGCAATAGGACGATGAGGCCACTCTTTTTCTTACTGAGTAACTGATTAATTAAATTATTGATTCTTGAGTCATTCAGTGTGCTTACAGTTCCACAGCAACAATGGAGTTATGAGCGATGCCAGAGCGCAGTGTTACACGTTAATTTGGAGGGGCTGACTTGAGCTTACGTTGAGATCTAAAGAGGCTAACGGTTTTTCATTCCGCCTCCGCCTCAATGCGGCCGGTGTGACCCGGAATTAAGCCTAAGAGTGTCTACTACGCAGCAGAACGTCAGAGCCCATTAGTCACAGTAGTAAGTGCCCGGACCTTTGCTGAGAAGCGCAAGACGTCTGAGGTTCTCGCATAGCCAACGCTTGTTTAAGAAAGCATGCGTTGTGTGGTGTCCACTGTTCTTTCTTTTTTCTTTTTTTTTTGTGAATAAAAACCCTAACTTATCCTGACATATCTTGCAACTGAACTGCGCTGAGGATTCAGAGGCCGACGGCATTACGATATGCACGAATAATTTCAAGGCGAATCTTTCTTTACGAACCCTGCCAAACTCTGATGATTGTGGCTGCACCTGATGCTGTCTTGCCCTAAACACACACTCACACACAGGCAGACGCACAGTGCGCGCACGCCAGCTTCGATTAGGCCAGAGATTCGGGAATGAAACTGGTGAATAGTACTCAACCTTACAACTGCCTTTCGCGTCGTAATTCTCTCTGCATACGCCTCTCCTCACCAATCTTTCTTTGACAAATATTACACACTGTCTTCGCCCTCATGACATCACTGGGTCGACGTCTCGCGGTGTGCATTCGCATCAACTGCTCTTTTGAATTTCGGCATAGCTTGTAAACCGTGTGTTGCATATCACCAAACATTGCCTGAAATGGAAGACGTGACCTGTCAGGCGCATTATCACAAACATTGCTTAAGTGTGCAGATTGCGCAGATTGACAGTGAAGCCAATCTCAGGCATAGCCGTTTAGTTTGATATAGTGAATTTAAATAACCGCTTTAAGAAAGCTTCGCTTCTCATACATAGCAACATATTCGCCTGATCTACACTTTTTAAAGCCATTGTTTGCATTTAGGACCTGTCTTTTAAACTTAGAATTGGATCGCCTTTACTGGACATGTCCACAAAGTGAATGTCGACCAAGTAGCATTTCTCGCCATACCGTTCCCCTTAGTAATTTTGTGCGGATAAAGCACCTCCATGACTGAAAACCATTGGAACACCCACTGCAGCTTCAATTCACGTGATTGCCTCTCAGTCCCTCCCTCTCTCTTTCAGGGCCTATATGTGCAATCATATATTTTTGTTTTCTGATTTGGGCTCGCAGTTCGGCGATGTCCGAATGGCCATGGATAGGCGAGAGACTCGACCTATTCAGCCTGGTGGGCTACGCCCTATCTCTGCTATTTCTCTTCTACATGCGCTACCGGTTCACCTACGGCTTTGCCGGCGCCTTGGCCAACGCGGAAGGTGTCGAGGTCCCGCCACACTCTCCATGCATAGCCATAATGCACCGGTGCTCGCACTTCTGGAGGTGAGTGGAATTTCTATCCGTTGACTCCAGAAATGAAGCAAGCAACCAACCATATATGTATGCAATGTAATTCCTTGAAGGAAGAAAACTTGAGGAAAGGGGGGGGGGGGGGGGTGAGGCTATTCTTACGCCACTCTTGGGCGAGATATATGCAGGGGAGTATGTGGCGTCCCTGTTGGTGTGATGTATGTCATGTAATATATGTATTTATTGTAATGTATGTGACTCGTTTTTTTTTTATTTACTGTTTGTCGTGGTCGTTTTCTATGACACATCCCGTCATTATTGTCGTGCCATATTGATCGGCCACTGATTGTAGCACATGTCACCAGTTCAAGTACCTCCTGAGTCAGGCCCCGGTACACACTGATGCATATTGAGATGCATGCGCAATTTTCCATTTACTGTGCATACTCACTAATACGTACTTGGCGCCCCTCGCCTACGCTTCACTATAGACTTTTCTACAATATTTACTACAGGGAACTCTGTCGCTATCGTCTGCGTGAGCTGAAAGCAGGACGGTTCAGCCACCACGGAAATAATTATTAGTACATGCATGTGCCTAAATTTCGTCCCTATGGATTCTGAAGGCATGGCGATGTTGCAAAGCGATGTTCTGCAACAATACATTACGTTATGAATGCCACCATTCACAGCGATAATGCATGTGTGCTAAGTATTATTGCCTTCCGCGTTCGGAAGAATAGGTTCGGAAGAATAGGAATCAGAATAGGAATAGGATCATATGCTCTGGCTGTGCACAGCCAGAGCATATGATCGAAAGAGCATGAATCGGCTCCGCATTTGGAGCACGAATGCGGGAAGTGTGGGTCTATCCTGCTGTCTTCCCATTTTTGTATTTGGGTATGTCGATGTCAAGGTGTAGCTTTGAAAAATGAAAAGGAAAAATTGTCATCCATCTGATGGTAGGATGAAGCAGGTGGATGACGTCTTTATCCTTTGATGAAACTTGATGAACCTAGCGGATTTACGGAGCACTGATTTGCCAGTTTTGAAAATTGTATTGTGGTACATACAGCACCTGAACCTGCAAAACATTTACCGACAGTGAAGTGACAGTGGCAATGTTTGGTATGAAGGCACATACAAATGCGGGGCCACTGTACCTTTACAAGTGTAGCTTAAAACTCGTCATACAAACCGAAATCACGTGCGTGATAATATTGCTCCCTCAGAAAGCAAGCGTGTCGCTCAAATTTTCTGAGCTACCAACAAACAATTTCGATCTTGAGGTGGCCAATCCTTCGTCAGTGAACTCACGTGTGGTGTGCGTAGGCCCCTGAGCTCCAACGTCACAGACTCAGTTGCCCGATTTTTTATCTACCCATCTCTAGACGGCATTGTATCATACCTCCTCTATGCTCTTCCGGTGGTGGAAGAGCAGAGAGGAGGTATGCTATTTCTATTAAAGAGATCGCTTACGTACGGCACCCTTGCTGTTTGATTATTTCACATTGAAATGGCGGCGTAATTATTTTCATGCATTCTTCTTTTCAGGTACTTCGACCGCGGCATGCACAAGTGGATCCGGAGGTATGCAATTAGAGCACTTAAAATGCTTCACCCATTATAGTTTACACTCAGAGCCTGGTATAGCCACACAAACGTTGTTACAAATGCGTCCCAATCAATTACTCTCACTTCTATACTAAACAATTCAACCAGACATTTATTCTACGACCTCTCGGTGTACGATTTCAGGTTCTATTTCAGGCTCAAACTAAAGTTGCGGTGACAGCTAAAACCGTCATATTAGAAAGAGACCTCAAATTTAACATAGGAAAGGCGAACTAACAGAAGTGTGTAGGATGTAATAGACTTATAATTAAACTCAAATGACCAAAAGTGGCACTCCGAGCTTAAGCTTCCAGCGGAACACTATAGTCGGTGACAACCACCACCCACAAAAAAGCAGTGCACCTGCCCCATACCTGTTAAAGAGAGCCAAGCCAGTTGCAGTCCACTCAAAGCCTAATGAATTAGCTCCGATAATGCTGGAATAAAGGCAAAATCAAAGCTATTTGTTCCAAGCCAAAATATTATATTTGGCTAAGTCATATTATCATGATCACCCTTACGATTTGCCCTAGTCATTCATGTTTCATCCAGAAACCAGTGACACAAAGACAGATCTGTACTGAATAAACACCTGTTTTAAACAAGCAATACTGCTTGGTCTTAGAAATATGCGCTAAGCTTATGGATCGTATATAATTGGTGCGTAATTGCAAATAGACTCCTGCTGGCTGGGCTGTCTTTCAGAGGTGAAAAATAGGTAAACTGTGTTTTTGTGGGTGGAGCTTGTCTGTAATTGTGTCCTTTTATGGTCCTTAGTTTCGTGGTCAACACATTACAATATGGACGAACACCGACTATACCAATTTCTCGATGTATTCCGTTTCTGATGATTCGGAGTCATTGCACTTCCTGCATGTTAACGCCATGAGAATAGCAGCTGCATATTCGGCAGTGTAGCGGAAGAAACCCATAGGACATAACTTTGTTAACCTTGCTGACGAAGAAAATTACCGCCAACAAAAAGGCAACTCACACAGGAAGAGAAGAGAAAGACAAGCGCTACCTTGTTAACTTTGTTGCAATGTTCTTTCAAGCACTCGCCTAAACACCTTCCTGGCAGCCTGATTTAATTTGGCGAAAGGGCTTTGTTCCAGTTCTGCCCAGCATTCGAGACATTCTACGTTGACAGCTGAAAAGACAGCTTCGAGCCAATGTAACGGAACGCATGTGGGAGGCGTCGCTGCGAGTTCAGGCCACCTCGTGTCGACAAGCACATACTATCGCTCTATTTTCACTTTCTTTGCGGACGAATATGTCCAAAACAAAATGTAGGTTACAATAAGCGCACGAAAAAACATGGCTGCGCTTTTGTGTGCACAGGCGCCCTACCCGTCGAGTTTCGAAGCATTCTGTTCGACCGCCATCTTGTTTGTACAACAAAGTAGCCTACATCGTTTTCGACTTCGATGCAATCTTCACGAAGCTGTCTTCTATGCCTGCTTATTCAGAACTGGAACGAGACCTAAGATGGCCGCTGTACGCCTACCGATCTATTTAGCCGTCCACGCCAAGATAATGAAATGCCGTAGGTCACCCCTGCTGTACTTGCAACGGTGTAGTCGGTGTACGGGGTGTAGTCTACTTCTGATATCTCGCGTGGCTTTCACAACTATAGGTGCCGCATAATCTCTTATCCTGCTTTTTGCCAATACGGTGTTGTCGTCCGTACCCGCAGGTACATATACGAGCCGGTCGTAGCTGGCCGTCGCCGTGCTTTCCGGTTGGTGCTGGGCACGGCGGTGGCCTTCACCTTCACCTGGGTCTGGCACAGCATGTACATGCACGACGGTATCTGGTGCGCGCTAAGCGTGCTCGGCATCGCACTCGAGGTCATCACCATGGAGGCGAGGAAGTGGACGCCCATCAAGAACTTCGAGGTATGGCACGTACATACGTACACGTGGCGTTGTAACAACGCAACGCCAGCGGTAGTATGGAGCTTCGTGAACGGTGTAGGTTTCGCCCTGTTGGTATTGCGGCTTAGCGGTGCACCAACACACGACAATGAATGGACGGCGAAACCCAACACGGACCAATCACTGAAAACTTTGCGAGCGTTTATTTCAAAAGCAATGTATGTATGTTGACAAAAGAATCTGGGCTCGCGATAGGATTTCACGAGCCCTTGATTTAACAGAGACTTTATCGTCCCTAAGAGGCATATAAAAGAAACGGAAATCACGCCATAAAGAAATATTAAAATCAAATCGAAAAAGAAAGATACCGTTAGCAATAATATATTAGCCGAAACTGCCACCTCTTTAGCGTCGATCTTGGCACATGGTTCAAATAACTGAGCTTTCTTTCTTTTTTTTTTCTTTGAAGAAAAAAAAACAAGCTGTATATATCCGCAACCCGAGCAGACATTCTGGTATTCGTATTTGTAGCTTCTACTGTACAATATTGCAACTGTTTAATGAACATGGTTTTACTGGCTACGGTCACCCATTTCTTAAAAACTCAAGATGTTATTAGATACCAAAGTTCATAAGCTTCTGACGCCGACTGTACATCTGCCCCATTGTAATGTTTTTTCAGTAGCTTCACTCAGTTCTCGCGTCATCTGCATAGATCTCAGTACTCATACTGGACAGACTGATTACTTTTTTTTTGCGGCGTTTATTCGGTGCCTGCTTGATTGCTTGCGGAGAAAAATTTGCAAGTTTTATTCAAAAGTAATGAGAGACAGCGTGTACACTCATGACATTTTCCCGAAGAAGGGCTACATATAAAAGCAAGTGCGCCGTAAAGTTTGTGACGTCACACGAATGTCATCGGCATCAACAATAATGAAGGAAATTTGGGAAGAAGAAGAAGAACGTAAACTTTGTTATGAAATCGATAAGATTTGAGTCCGGCGTATTTTTAGTGGGTCTGGGCACCCGCCGCGGACGCGGTAACTTCTTTTTTTTCGACAATAATGAAACGTTTCCTTGGAAAAGAGGAATCCGCCGTGGTCGCTTAGTGGCTATGGTGTTGGGCTGTTAAGCATGAGGTCGCGGGATCGAATCCCGGCCACGACGGCCGCGTTTCGATGGGGGCGAAATGTGACAACACCCGTGTTCTTAGATTTATGTGCGCGTTAAAGAACCCCAGGTGATCCATATTATTTTGGAGTCCCCCACTACGGCGCGCCTCATAATCAGATCGTGGTTTTGGCATGTAAAACCCCACAATTTAATTTTTTAAGAAGTGAAATGGAATTATATGTCTAGTTTGAGAGACTGATTTACCAGTCTGGGCTTTTATACAATATGTTTCTCTTCTAAGAGGCAATGGGGATAACATGTGATTGCGGATCGTACAAGCCACTGTGCGAATGACGGGCGACGAATGCTGCGATGGAGTCTTACTACTTACCATCGAATGGCTGTCGTCTATTCCAAGCGGTCGAGCAGAACGCATGACGCGACTGACGCGCCATTCGCGGCGCTTCTATATAAGCACACGGGCTCAACGTCGTCTCTTGTAGCACCATTTCCAGCGTCATCTAGACAATACCTATCCAGCACCGCATAGTTTTAACCCTTCGTTTCAACTTTCCCGTATGCCCTGTCACCTTTGTCGCCACCATCCCCTCTCAGTCTCGCTCCGTGCTTCTTCTCACTACGTTCGCCCTCCTCCGCAGCTTCACTCTCTCCCTTGCGCGCATTATCAACGGTACACGCCGTGCATAGGTCTGAGAGTGCTAGCTAGCGCTTGAAGAAAGAAAGACAAAAATATTGATCGTGGTCGCTATAGAAAACCGTTCATTTCATACATGCGCACATTGGACATGAGGAATGCGCACTACGATCATGCAAGCGCAAGCTTTGCACGCTCATGCTAGCAATGGGAGGCAGCACATTTCTTATGGCTGTGTAGCCGAGCCGATTGCCGCTAGCGGGACGGTGCGTATACTAAGGCGAAAGCCTTAATATACGCACGAAATTCGATATACGAAATTCGATATACGAAATTCGATTTACGAAATTCGATATCCGGCGTTATGGCACCAAAACTGTGTGCCACAAAACGGCACCAAAATTGTGTGCCACCAAAAAAAATGTGGCACCAAAAACTCACGACCATTGGTGGGAGTACGACCTTTTGTCTTAATTAAGGCACAATTATTTAGATAGAATTAATTAAGGCACTGAGGCACCAAAATTCAGTGCCACCAAACTTGATGGGATTAGAACCCACGACCATTAGTGGGAGTGGAACACATGGCTTTTGTGGTAATTAAGGCGATGTTAATTGAGCAACAATTAAGGCACTTCGTCCCCGAAATTCAATGGCACCAAAATGTATGGCAGTTGAACCCACGACCTGTGGTGTTAAGGTACTTAAAGCACCGTAAATTAAGATAGAGTTAAAGCACTCGAACATACTACCTTTGGTCTTATTTAGGGCAAATGTAATTAAGGCACAGGTAATTAAGGTAGAGTTAATTAAGGAAATCGAACCCACGACATTTGGCGGGAGAAAAGTAATAGAAGGAACAAGGAATTGGAAGGAGGATGTCAAGTCATTTAATGAATGTCTCGTGGGGGCATGCTTTCGCCTGCGTCCTCTGTAGCCTCTGGTGAAGTAAATGAAACTTTTTTTTTTGGCGTCGTCGTTTGTCCGTCGTTTTTTGCGGTCAATTGCACTGCGTGATCTGTCATGAGAAAGCGCTTAATCAACAGAACGAATTGGCCTGCACTGCCAGATGAAGTGGATGACCTTCGAAACGAGTAAGAAACGCTGAGACGGAGCTAGTCTCGAAGACTGGGACTAATCGAAAACCACGTGGCTGTACTTTCACACACCTTTCTCAGCGCTTTCATGATTCTTGCAGCTCTCCTCAACTTCAGTTGGGCAAATAGCCATAAATTATGCAGCGAATATCGCTCTTTGATTACCATTTCACATATAGTCGGGCGCCGGCAGCCACGTATTTTGCCGAAGGAAAAGGGCAGCACTCAAGCGCCGGATCGAGGGTGGAAGAGAGAGCGCAGGCTTATTGTTGCTCGGGCCTGGCTTGACGTTCGGCCCGCCCCAGCGCGTACGCCACGACTGACGTCTCCCTTGATAAAACGAGCGAATGGCCGTAGGAGTATCTGGCCTTCGCGGGGTAAAAGAGCGGAGAAGTGCAGGTGTGCAGCCGTTGTCGGAGCCGTCTTAGTCATGCTTCCGTCCGTCGTCGTCGCGAAGGTCATGCCACCATCGCAGTCATTCCATCGTCGTTACAAAGTCGCCGTAGTCTACCAAAACAAGCCGACGATCTTTTGCGTCACCATCGAGAAACGGCTTCGTCGGCGTCATCAACAAACTTCAGACATATGCTGCTTGGATGATTTCTGCTGCCATTTACTTCCCTAGCTTTCGAAGGTGTCCAAGCTGTCTGATGTAGCCAATGCGTGAATGAAATTAAATCAATAAGCTATGCCTGCAGACGTCGCAGTTATTCCTGTTGACTATCGTTATTCCGCTTTACTGGTAGCATTTCTATAAATACATTTCTAAAGGTCACCCGAATTTCCACAACCTTCATTTAGCAACGCTGAAAGGGTGAGCCCTTGTTTTAACATGCGTATTCACGGCACTTATTCGTAACTTTCCTGCTGCGTAATCGCAATGTTTTAATCCTGACAAAAACACTGTTATAAATTGGCAAAGACCTTACCACTAAGTACCGTAAGTACGCATGTTAATAAAATGCCGTACCTTCTCGACGTTGCTAATTGAAAGTTGTTGCAATTTGGGCGGCCTTTAGAAACATTATTTTTAAAAATGCTGCCCATCGAGTTACGCTGGTGCATTGCGATGAAGTTTGACAGATGAACGCAGGGGCATAGTCCAAAATTGCTAGTGAAATGCAAATGAAAATTCGTTCAAAAACACGACGTTTTTAAACTATATAGGCTGTTCTTACGTTGATAGTTATTCAGGCGGGACATCCCCGTCGTATAGCTGTCTTTTGTGGCATTCAAACCCTTTATTGAATCCTTTTCTGTGCAGCCTCGTTCGCGTGAGTCCGATGGTGGCATATTTCACTGAAGATGATAGGCTATTGAAACGGAAGAGTCCCAACCTGTCCAAACGAGAGAACTTCTGGAAGGTATACGTCTCCTCGCAGGGTTGTTGCACACTGGCGCATTGCATCAAATATAGGAGCAAGAAGCAACCCGTCTGCTGCGGCTTTCTCTCCTTCAGTTACCAACGAAGCGTACTGACCGGAAAGCGAGCCTTACTTCCGATTACCGCCGTGCCTTCGAAAATGCACTGTCGCTTAAACATGCCTTATGATTCTCGTCTGTGCTCTGTACACAAAAGTCCCTCGACTCGACGCGGGGTGGCGCTGCTCCTATATGCCTGGTAAGATGAGGCATGTGTCCGCTGGAGCGAAATTCTGGAGACCACTCGGCGCATAATATCTAATGGAATGCGAAGAGATTCACCCCGTGAGATCCGTAGGTAACCTGCACCTTCCAAAAGCGACTGGTTTTAAAGTGCATGGAATCATCAACCAGTCAGCAGTCGAGATACGTAAGACACGTTTAGAGTATTGCAATGTTGAAAAAAAAAGTCGTGGAAAAGTTTGATACGATCGGATCCGCTACAGCCATAGGTAGCGATACAAGGCAGATAGAGAAGCTTTGGAGATAAAAAAAAAAGGATTAGGGGAGACGTATACAAAACTGCTAGAACGGAAAGCTTGTATAGCGTGCCTGATTAACTCAAGCAGGTTAAGTGACTATTTGTCATCGCCCCGTTTCACAGGGGGGTGCCAATAAATCATCATCATCATGGTTTAGAGACCGGCGGAGCAAGGAAACTGAAATCATGCAGTGAACCTAACTTTACTCTATTTTAGCAGTGACAGCTTATTGTATAGAAGTATTGGAAGACTGATACACCACCAACGTTTGAAGGACGAAAAAGTAGGAGTTGCTCATGTCTCATCATCATCATTATCATCATGGAATCACAGCAGCAATGCCTTATCAATATTGCGGGCTCGTCATGTACAGCAGCGATCCATTAAACGAATGGTTTTTACCGAAGGTCGCAACGTAGCGCAAATTTTGTGGAAGGGGCGGAATTCTCGTTTGCCGTGTAATAACACGAAGCTGCCAGAAAAGCTGATATGCGTTCCTCTGAAGTAAGGGTTCACATTTCAAGAGGAACTTGTCCTGCTTGGTGTGGGGATTGAACCCGGTACCATACCTTTTCCCTAGAAGCCGCTCAACCAACTGACCTAACCAAAAAAAGCTAGCCGACGGTTAAAAAAGAGCTGATAAGTTACCATTGAAATCGCGGGAAAAGTTTAAAAAAAGTTATGCAGATCTAACGCACGCGTTGGAATCTGTGTGAAGCGAATATTTAGTCAATCGGGGTGTAATAAATTGTGTACAACTATCAATTCTGATTGCGATTACACTATCTAGCTCTGAAGCTCCTCCAACATCCTGACTAAAAAAGTCCCGCAGCTGTAATCTCATGCAAATTATATATTTATGCACTACAGCGCTTATAAACTATGCCGAAATGGAAACGCCAAATCAGGCGGGTGTACACTGGGAGCGATGTGACGCAGTGATATGACGAGGACGAAGGCGATGCATATCGAGGGAAGAATGGTGAAGCTAGATGTATGCACAGACTAGTACGGCGAATGTCTACTTACACGTGAGGATTGTGTGCCTCTTGTGTCACAGTGACACGTGGCTAATGGTCAAATCAAGGAAAATGAAGTGAATCAGTTTACTATAATGCGCAATTTTATTCAGAAGTTCGTGGGCTTTATAGATACCCCTGAGAGGATATTATATGTTCAGGATTTTTATAAGATATATATATATATACATATGAATATATATCATATCATATCCTAAGAAGCCAAGAAACACTGACATCATGGAAAACATAAGGGGAATTACTTGTACTTACTAATTCAAACAAATCATAAATTAATGGTAATGAAAGTGAATGAAAAAACAACTTGCCGCAGGTGGGGAAGGATCCCACGTTTTCGCTATAAAGTTAATATAACCAACTCTAGAGAGAAAGCTATCCGTAGCGCCCATGTATTTAAATCAGGGACCGCAAGGGCGCGGCCATGTTGCTACCCTATGCAAGTGCGCAGGCGCAGACGACAACATGCGATTCAGACGAGGCGGGCAATCAACGCGATCCCGAGCCTCCGTCAGTATGGTAGTGCCATCATGTTAAGGCACCTGCAATCGCAGCCTTTTCGGCACCGTAAATTTTACATCAAAATTTTATAATTAGCCATCCGATCTTTCTGAAAACACAGGGAATAAACTTCAAACCTTGTCCGTCCCTACGTGATACGTGTAAGTACTTGCCTTTGCATAATATTTTGAACATTTTTAGTGCTAGGAAAAAGAGTCGTGGCAACATGGCGGCGCCTTCGCGGTTCCTCGCTTTTTTCCTCCAACTTTTCCTCTAGAGTTAGTATGCTAACTCAATGGTTTTCGCATTACGAGTGCGATGCTCTTACCAATTGAGCTACCGCGGCGCCGTTTTCCCATCTACTTTCTGGGCTATTTAAGTTTTACAACTAGAAACTAACCCTGGGAGTGTTAGCCAGCGCCACCACTCACAAACCTTGTCGGTGGATGTGGAACATCCTTTCTGCCGCAGGCGTCACGACTAGGCGTCACGAGTAGGCGATGCAAAACAGAGGTGCGCTTACGGGTCACTACTTTATTGGTCAACATACAGCGTTTATATAATGCCGCTCGTTGCTATTGGCTATTCGTGGCACGTATAGCCTTCGTGTACATATACAAACATGCCCACCGGGATACCAACCGACCCAATGGCAGACAGCAGCAGCAGCTTCACCAAACCAGGGATCGAGGGTAGGAAAAGGAAGTTTAGTTGTAATATGGAAATGAATTCTTAGAAAATCCGGAAGGTCAATGAAGTTTCGAGAAGTCGAAAAAATTGCCTGCTTGTGCTACACGGTAAATCATGCCACACGGGCTACATTTTCAGCTTATTAGCTTCGAAGAATGACATTATTGCCGCATCTTTGATGTTGGGCACCGCATGCCACGCGCGTTTTTTTTTTTTTTTTTTTTTTTTTTTTTTTTTTTTTAATTCGGACACGACAATCGGCTCTACATGCCGGGGTGGCTCAGTCAGCTAAGGCGTTGCGCTGCTGAGCACGAGATCGCGGGATCGAATCCCGGCCGTGGCGGCCCCATTTCGATGGAGGTGAAATGCAAAAACGCCCGTGTGCTTGCATTGTAGTGCAAGTTAAAGAACCCCAGGCGGTCAAAATTAATCCGGAGCCCTCCACTACGGCGTGCCTCATAATCAGAACTGGTTTTGGCACGTAAAACCCCAGAAAGAAGAAGGAGAATGCCTTGCTATGCTGGAGTTATGTTAGAAGTCTGACACAAAAATACGAAAGCTAATGGTCATTTTTTAAATATTTTAAGGTGGTGGGGTGTTGGGGCTGATAGAATCATGGTCAGCTCCGTCGTGCACGTCGATGGTAAAGGAGAATTAGGTAAGGTTTCACTTTAGAATCAGTACACGTATTTTGAGACTGCCATCCGAACTGATATCAGGCCTCAGAGGGCTGTTAGCGTCACTTCGTTCATTTGTAGCAGAATGAGTAAACGTGGGGTTATTTAAAACGAGCCTCAAGGGTTGCGCCTGCATTCGGCTGTTATGTTCACTGCTCTCTCAGGGCCGCTACCTGGCGTCAGCTGAGCGGATGCGAGTGGCCAAGGCCTTCCTGGGATCCCCGCACTTCCTGCTCACCATCTGCGCTTGCATCTTCCACTTGGCAGAGCTGGAAGTATGCCTCATCATCTGCAGAAGGGTCCTAACCGGTAAGACCATTGAAATCGGAGGTTTGACGAAAACGCGTGTGACCGGGGATGATCGTTTGGCCGCATGCCAGGAGTGGCAGCTCGAGACATGGTAACAGGCTTACCACAGTTTAGTAATAACGGACACCGGCCACAAAAATAAGAATTCGAAATAAACAAGAGACCTTTCGGCTCCTATAGGGGAGACTTGTTCACAACTTTGTAAACATTTTTTTAGAAGCGCAATAAATTGTGCTGGTAGGTCTGCATTCATTTTCCTTGTGCTTGTAGTGAAAGACACCAATGTGGATGAAATGAACACTCTTTGTAAAGAGGACACGAAATGACAAAGGGGAGCGCAAACTACCAACTGGTTCATTATCAGATCAAGCACAGTTTTAGAAGCACACAACGGTGCATAGCGACCGCGTGAACTGTGGCTATAAGAGACCCTGTCAGATCGCGTCCTCACTTTCCTGCTCCCTATTTTCTATCAGTGTGTTGTTTTTGTGTATGCGTCTCTTGCGTAAGTAATTTCAGCATTAGTAAACATGACTGATGGCGTGCGTGAAGGCTGCGTGGTTAATCCGCACCTCCACCAATTGTCACGGGATTTATTAACCCGTAAACGTCAAGGAACGACGAGAAAACGTCAGGCGAGCGTCAAGAAGTGGCGGGGTCAAGTAGACAAAATCCAGGCAAGCGCAAGCTCGGGCTGGGTAGCTACCACCAACTTGCTTGCTGGCTTGCTTGCTTGCTTGCTTGACTGCTTCGTCGTCTTCTCGTCTTCTTCATTACAAAAGTTCATTTCAGCCCCAAGTAGTCAAGACAAGCACAGATATCCAACAAACGTTGAGATTTAAAAGCTACTACTGGAATATCGTGCAAAAGGTAGGGAAACATGAGGGGAGCAGAACATGGGTTGATAAACGTATTAGAGTATATCTGTCAGCGCATGAAGAAAATTTAGGCGGCTCAAATTTTCCTTTGTAGAAAATTCACGCCAACCGGAAACATATCCACTGCATACACCCAGTGGCATCTACCCATTCGCACTAGTGGACCAAACCCAGAGGCCCCAGGGACACAGACCCACTGCATACACCCAGTGGCATGTACGCAGTCCACCCAGAGGCGCAAACCCAGAGGTCCCAGGGACAGATGCCTCGTGGCACATGCTCAGTGGCCCCAGTGCACACACCCAATGCACATACGCAATGCAGATACCTAGTCGCCCCTGTGGCACGATATTAGGCTGCACAATCGCCGGGATCCTCCCATGAAAATGGCGGGATAGGCTCAGCCGCCAAAAATGTGGCGGGACTCAGAGAAGAATGCTTCGCATTAAAAATAGGAAGTTTCGCCTGAAAGCGAAGCATTAAAAGTGATAGTTATGCGCTTGCGCTTCCCCCACGGCGTTCTGAATGGCATCTTCGGGTAGGTCGCTGTGACCCTCTGAATCCAAGCGGTGCGATTCCGCAGGCACTCTACACCAAATAAGAGAGAGGGCGAGTGATTGTTGAGAAAAGGAGGCCCCATTTTATGCAACCCTTCGCGGAGCACTGCTCAATGCCTTGAGGAAAGTGAGAGGGATATAAAGATGAAAGAATATGGAGAAGGTCATCCCGCACACAGGACCCAAGGAGGACAGTGGCAGGCAGGCCGAGCATTTACAAGATTATGAATATGCATGCGATTCAGGCCTAATGAACGATTAAAAATTATTCGCAGATGTATGTCAATCTGCACAACTGATACAGCAAAGGCAGCGAAGCTGTATATGCGACTGACAAACTCTTCGGAAGTACTAAGCATCTGATTGATGGCGTTTCTTATGATTATTCATCAACAACGCCGCTTGCGCGACCTCATCAAAATCCTGGTCATACGGCCGCTTCGATGCTTCTACGCAGGCGACGTTGAGGGACAGTGCCATCGGCTTTCACCGCCGCAGGCTTATGAACTGTTCCACCATGGTGAAACAACGCCACTATCATGTAGGCATGTTTCACCCTTCCAGAAACCCCAGTAACCTCCCAACTTTTAGCAACGACTATTGTCCAGTTTGTATTGGTATATTTGTGAAAGCAATGCTTTATGTTTTCTTTTTTTTTGGAGAGGAACCGGTGGCTTGCAGAAACTTTTTTTTTTTGGGGGGGGGGGGGGGGGAGTGGCGGACACATTTGCCTCTGGCATAGTAAAGTACTTTCGGTACTACATATGTGTCACATCTGGCCCCGGCAAGCCTTGACGTTCCGGCTGACCGTCCTACGTGCTTGACGTAATCTCTGTTGATATGAAAGACGAGGCTTTGCACCGAGGCTTCTCGCAACACTGCGGCGGTCATTATCAGAGCTTTCCGCGGCTCTTAAAATACTTTAATCCACCGAACACGCCGAACTTGCGTCTACGGCAACCCGGCAGGTTTGGTAGCCGCTGTCCAAGTTCGTTCGCCACTGCGCAAAACTAGCTTTTTTTTTTTGTCTTTTCGGTTACTTCGTTTAAAAGCTACACAAACTGCCACCGTTCTAACATGGTTGCGTTTTTTTTTTTTTCGTCTACTTCCAGGTTTTCCTTTCCCCATAGTTCCCATCTTGGTGGTCCTCTACAGCGCGTGCCACGTAGCCTTGGACGTGGCCGAGTGGGAAGCATCGGCCATAGCCAAGCAAAAACAAGCATCGTCGTGAATTACTTAACCGAGCCGCATTACAAAACAGCTTCAAAGTGCATCAAGCGCATGATATTCCTTTTGTGTGTGAATATTTTAGTAGTAGCAGAAGTATTAGTAAAAAATATTTTACACCTAAGCGGTAGATTGGAGTTCCCCAACGGTGCTTGTGTGGCGGCAGCGGCAACTTCTTTCTGTGAATTGAATATGGCGATTCTACAGGAGGGCATTGTGCTCAGTGACACAGGCGCTTTGTACAGAGTAGAGCCGGTACCGTATTGCCGGCGTAGTATATAGGAAGATGGCTTAAGCATAGCGGACGCTATAGCAGCACTAAACTAGGAGCTATGAAGCGTTCGGAAACACTCACCTATAGTGAAATAATTCCAAAGAATATAGACAACGGCTTTTGCGAAGTCTTGGGTACATATCGGGTACTGGCGAGCCAGACACCAAGGGCTTCTAAAAAGTGTCAGAGCTATCTCATACTTCATTGTCCATGATTCAGGAGTTGCTCTCATATTCACACATATGCGAATGTTTGTTTGTGCATGTGTGTGTGTGGTGTTTTTCTTTAATAAAACATTTTTGAGAGTAAATCTATGCTTGTTTCAGCTATTTTTCAAGATAGTCGTTCACGCAACTTCTTCGTGAGGCTATAGTTTGCAGCAGGCTAACCCTTTGTTCCTTTCTGCACCCAAATTCATGTGGTGACACTGCCGTCTGCTTTGAATTCACAACTCTGATGCGGTTCACGAAGGGAGCGTAAGCGTTCGGCTGCGACAAAAGCTGCACTGTTCGCGAAACGAATTCAAGACGACAGTATACCTGCATTGAACAATCACATGCTAGCATTGCATGAGAAACTTTTGCGGTATAACAATTTCCATACGCTTTTTTTGGCAGCATCCTAACATAAAGAACCCATGAACCACGGGGATGGCATCTTTGGCGCGCATTCGCCTCTGCCATGATTGTAGCAACGGCTACACCCGATAAAGACGAGATGTATCATTGTCACCACAGCTACGTAAACGCAAGAAGCATAAAAGGTCGCTGGAAACATTCCTTACGACGCGTCAGCGGCACAGAATCCATAATCATTTAACCTTTAAATGGTCGTGAAGTCCTCAATTGTGAAAAAGCGCATTTTCCCGTTTTTTACAGCGACAATTACAATGCAATGCATTACAACACAATTCTTAGTCATTTCGATACACGCGTATTTCTACGGACCAATAAACCAATGATGACGAAGAGACTAGTTGTGTAAAAAAGACGGCAACGATTTGAAGCTAGCGCGCACTGTTGCCTCCTGCCCAAGATCCGCGTATCCGCTTGTAAATTTACTGGTATACAGTCTCTCGTCTGCGTCTTTCCGTGTAACATTTTTAGCGGCGAAGGTCCCTGTCTTCGTGACCGAGCTTCGCAGCGGACGTTACCTCGAGCCTTCAAACACGGCTTCTTATTGGTGAATACACCTCGCCCACGCCGGCTCCCGAGACAACAGAGCGAGACAACAATCTCTCCCGAGACAACACAGCGCTTGGAATGGCGCAAAGCAATTTTAATGTCGCCAATGACGTTGCTGAACTATCTCATGACGTTAATGTGCACCTGGCGTAAAGCATGCAGCAATACAACTGCGACTCCCGCTACAGCAGCACTCACAGCCAACTGCCGACCGTTTCTGCACAAACATTTACATTCCGCTGGCTGCTATAAAATACGATAGATACGCTCTTTGATATTATTGCCATCGTCATGAGGCAAGTGCTTCGTTCTTGAACACTTGGAGTAAAGAGGAAGCTTTAGCTCCGGAGCTCCGGTCTAAATACATGGTAACGGAGACATCGTTTTCCTCAGCAACCACTGCATCGAATTTGATTGTGTTTACTGCATTTAAAAGAAAAAGTGACGAGCTAGACACTCCAATGAACGAATGTTTTATTGACGCCGCCCGAATATTTTAACATTTCTTTTTAAATCGGGCAATTTCAAAAACCTCAACAATGAAATTCGCAACTCTGTAACTCTGCAATGATAAACCATACCACAATTCTGTAAGTTGCACCTTACATCTAAAACGGACAAAATTGATATTTCATTCACCGCGTTGAAATATACGAATAAATTGTGAGTAGGCCTTTTGAAAAACCGTGTTAAATATTGCAATGATTTCCCGTAAGCTGTAAATAAGTACATGAAATTTGTCCGCACTAGATGTTCTAATTAACTGATTCAGTTTACAGAACTGCAGTATCTGTTATTGGCGCAGAGTTGTGAATGCGTAAGCTTCGCGCTTAATTTCTCCCAAAACTTACCAAATTTCGGGACCGTTTACTAACCTAAGAGGCCTTAAATCCAATTTCTGTTTCATACAGTCACTATAATTTAACTTTCTCTCTCACTTGCAACCAACTTATTCCAACCTACAGCGATTTCCTAAGTAAGGCATTTCTCGTTTTTACATGTATTTCAATAGGTTCTATTGGAGTTGGCCACGAGGTGAAGCTTCCTCTTAAATAAAGCCACTAGAAAGTAGCAAGGGAACCGAGCAAAGTTTTTTTCTTCAGCAGCTTGCTTGTTTTGCCAAACAGGTCATTCGATCTTAAAGACCCGAGTTGGTGAACCCTGTATTAAACATTTCTCCACTCCACTCTCCACTGACACTCCACCTGGAATCGGGAAAGTTGATGACAGCGCCTTTCCTCGACAAAAGCGGTCACAGCGCTGCATCGACACTCCACAACAGTCCTAGAGAGGCGTAGTGCATTTTCCAGTCATGAAGCGGTGCTGTTCCGATACACCTCCTGCTTCTTCGACAAGCGAAGTGCAACAGTGGTCCATCGTAAACTGAAGCGACTGCGCTCCACCGTCGTCGCTTTGTCTTTCTCTCGAGCGCTCATTCGCAGCTGCGCTGCTCTCTATCCCTCCTTCCCAGCTTCGACTGTCTTGCATAGAACGCCCACGCTTTTCTAGGCTTTCCCATCTCTTCTCTACCACGTGACCGCCCTCCCACACTTACGCACATACACGTTTTCCACATTGGCACTCCTAATGCTCACGCATTAAAGAATTACGCTATAAACGGGAAGTCAGTATCTTTAAGAAAAACAAGGAGGGCACGATGAACGTGGTCTTGTCGACAGAAACGCTTACTGCGGTACAGGCATTCGTCGAGAGTCGTACACCGCATGCCAAGAAGGCGACAGCCCCTCAGTAGCTACGTGCGCTGTGCAAAGAATAAAAAACAAAAACAAAAACAAAAAAAGAACAGGACACTTAATTATCAAGTTTGATTGAGGTATTCAGCAGGATTCAGACCTTTAAAACTGGCAGCAAAATCACTTGAAAGATTTCTGAGCAATTGCACGCATTAAACTTATTCATGGAGTAGAACATGGGCGTTGCTTCGTGACTGAGAGCGGAAAACCAGGCGACTATTTTACTAATCACTAAAGTAACGGTTACCCGCAAGACATCATCACAATTCATGTCGTATTATCGAGCACATCGCGCATACTCTTAGTAGCGCACTCCATAGTTCTCCCTTGCAAAGAACATTAAGTGACCTCTCTGTACTCTGCATGTGACATTTGTAGTCAGAGCCAGTTCTTTTTTGTTGTATTTCTTTTATTCCACTTGTCTCTGACCTATCTGACGCGATGACGTATTCGAGTAATCTGTTCGGCCTCGTGTCTGCTACGTTGGCTTGGTATGGTGTTGTGCGAAGCGCCTTGGAAAAGGATAACGGTTAGCCTGGTAGTTCAACCGAAAAACAGAAAGACATGTTATAATTACGACGACTGAAAAGTGTTGGTTGGTTCCGACTGATTTGAAGATGGATGACAAGACGGATGCCTCCCATAAGCGGATAACTGAAATTCGCAGGTAGGAAATTCCAAGATATACAGTAAAACAGATATGGTTCTGTTTTCTGTGTGACAACCTTTTACATTTGTATGTGTGTGGGCTTATACGTGATGCTTTCTTTTTTTTTAGATCACACAGATTTTTTGAAAATCGCCTGTGGCATATAAGAAATTTCTAGCATGATTACTCGAAGAGGTGGACATTCCTTGCAGGATAAATAGAAAAGTAGAGTCGACTGATTAACAAAAGATCACTAATTTACTTTTACAAATAATTACATGATGGTACATATTGCAATTTACTAATTGAAGGCGGTGAGTTTGGCAAGACGAACCCCCTTTAGAACTAGAATTCAAGATGACACCGGTTTCGAAACATCAATCGTCGAAGTTGGCGACAAAATACATTGGAGCCCTAGAACAACAATGCATTTTCGCCGCAATTTTGAAGGCACAGATCTCAAAACCGGTGCCATCCTCGGTGTTCACTTTGAGTGGATATGCCTTGCAAACTCGGCGGCTAAAACTCGCAAATATCAATATGTGCACTAACGTAAACAAATGAAAAGTTAGTGACTGAATTTTTGTTAATAAGATGGTTATGAATTTCCAATTCTCGTGCGAGTAATGTCTGCCGCTGCGAGAAATCCAGCTCAAGGACTTCAAGTGCGCTATCCGCCACAGGTGATGTTTAAAGACTATGTATGTTTAAAAATTGCCCGCATATCTGCTCGCTTCGCTGCAAATGACGTCGAAAGACGATAGTCTTCTGCCGCCCCTGATACGTAACACCCTCTTTTCTCCGCCTCCCTCCCCTCACACTCTTCCCCTCCCCTCTCACTCCTCCCATAATGGATGCAATGAATGTTTCGCTGAGTCAAATTCCAATTTCCCGCGTTTGCCCCGCTCTCGCGCCATCTGTTGGGACCTTTCATTACCATTGGCTTAAAGCCAGCTACAGAGCCGCGGCTTCAGTCGGCTTGTTTTAACGCGTAGAGTCTCTTCGACACCATTTCTAACATGTTGATTTTTTTTCATTTACTGACGTAAAAACCAGTTCAATCTGTATACTCTTTCTTTATTCTTTATTCAGAGATTACCCCGCATTGCCCGAAGGCGCTACAGCAACGGGGGTTGCAGCATTGACATAAACAACTCGTGTGACTCAATTAAATGAACGCTGCGGATCACGGTTACGTACATATAGTTTGCCTCAAATAGGCCTGATGTTTACTTTGCGCTGTATAATGTTGACGTGTATGACCCCGTGCCACCAGTGCTAGTAGCTTGGTTGGTCTTGGCCGGGCGGTTGAATCAAGTGGCAGACAGACAGACAGACAGACAGACAGACAGACAGACAGACAGACAGACAGACAGGTAGACAAACAAAGTTTTTCGCGTTTAGGTAGCCCAAGAAAGACTATCGTCTTTTAAAAAAATTTGCCGCGTATCTGCGTGCTTCGCTGCAAATGTCGTCGAAAGACGATAGTCTTCTGCCGGCCGTACTACATGAGTGCTGGTCTGATCCACGGCCACCCGTGTTGCTGTTCTCGTACCATTTCCATCCTGGCATGAAGGTTTGTTTGAACAGATTTCATTTTACCGCATTATTTCATCAAGCGGCCATTTATGTTTTGCCCTGCTTCAGACAGCGCTTCCTTTATGTTGAATCGGCCGCATCTGGCTGGCATTGATAAAATTGAGTAGGCGCTGCGTGAGACATGGGCGCCATCTGGCAATACATCGGGAAACATGAGCTTGTGCAGAGGGTTTCCTTCCTCCATGGCAGAGGGCGCTCGTCGGCGCGCAGTCGGGGAACGTCGTTCGTCGGCGCGCATAGCATGGCATTTTCAGCGCAGCTTAAGAAACTAGGGTCTTTAGAGTTACGTATCTATGTATTTTCTATTAAAGGAACACACCTCCTAATACTTACCTAGTGATGTTGCGCCTCAGATATGCCTAATATTTACTTTGTGATGGATAACGTTCACAAGTATGAACAGCCGTACCAGTTTAAGTAGTGTGGGCGGTAAGCAAGTGGTCCAACTTTGGCCGGGTGGCTGAATCGGGTGACAGACAGACAAACAGACAGACAGACCAAATTTTCAGCGTTTAAGTTCCCCAAGAAAGACTATCGTCTTTAAAAAAAATCACAGCATATCTACGGGGTGAATGATGATGAGTGGGCGAAGCTCCGGAGGGAATCATCGGATCTTCCGCTTAAGGGGACGCTAGCACAAACGCGTTAGAAACGTGCAGTACTCTCTAGTAAGGGGGAGCGGCCACAGCGTCTTACGCAGCCATTTACACATGCCGGAACGTGCACCGCGTTTGCCGACGCCATCACATGACTGCTGAGAGAGTATACCCCCCGTATTCATAAACGCTCCTCGACTTGAACTTGACTTGCCACCGCCTTGGGCAGCGCGTTCGAAACGCGTTGAAGGTAAGGCGGAGAGGCCACAGCGTCTTACACCAGCTTCTTACACGGGCCGTAACGCGCTAGCACAAACGCGTTAGAAACGCGCTAGAAACGCGGCCTTTCGTTAATGTTGGGTATTTATTGCCATCGTGATGCGCGTGTCTATGTGCGCTTCGTGGAGTAGTGGGCTAACGCCGCGCGCTCGGAAGCGAGGGGTCCCTGGTTCGATTCCGCGCTACGGACATAACTTCAGAATTTTTTTTCTCATTTTTCTCAGACTGGTTACACACTACTACTACGACGACGGGGACGGAACGGGTGCAGCTATAAGGAGCTTCGCTCCTAAAAATACGAAGCATTGCGTGCTGTTTAGGGAAATAACGTTTGCATGTAGGCTCCCAAGTGGTGTTGTTGTGGAGACGCCCTCTCGTGTATGGGAGTGCCAGCGCAGCACATGTTTATTATCCTGTTAGTGTACGGGCGCAGTGATGTGCTTCTAGGCAGGTTATGTATTTGTGTCTATTCTTGTAATTCGTACGGTGCGCACGTTCGTGCTTGTGTTGGTGTGCGTGCGCACGCTTCTGTGCATGTTTTTCCTGCCTCTATTTACACGTGTGTCTGTGCCACTGCGTGTGTTTGTGACTGCTTGTGGGTTTGGGTGTGCGCGTAAGCGTGTGCATTTTCGACACGCGCTAAGTTGCGTTCAGGCGATGCAACAATAACTTTAAAGAAACACACAATTTCTCATTTTCGAGGTGGAGTTGGACTCCTGGAAAGGTGTACCACTGGGTGCTTTCTTTCGCTGTCGCCGCGTATACCCTCTGGCGGTTCGCGACTACCGAAGAGAGTAAGTGAATCACTTTGAGATTTTTTTAAGCCTTTTCGTCACTTAGGCCTTTGATAAGCCGTGCACCAGCATCGCGCGCTAACTTGAGAGGCAGTATTTTCTACTACTTGCTGAGGGTTTGGCAAGGCTAGATCGGTCGCTTGGTTTGTCACCTCAATGGCGCAACGGGAGGGGGGGGGGGGGGGGGAGGGATCTCAATGTTTACATTATCACAGTGTAAGCGCAGGGGGAACACCTGCATTGTTACC
Organism: Dermacentor silvarum; assembly: GCF_013339745.2. Taxonomy (NCBI): domain Eukaryota; kingdom Metazoa; phylum Arthropoda; class Arachnida; order Ixodida; family Ixodidae; genus Dermacentor; species Dermacentor silvarum. Next base: position 64,932,626 of record NC_051160.1, on the reverse strand, counting down.
TCATAGTGTGACTGAACTTTTTTTTTTCAATTTGCGGATCCAACGCCGGTGTTTAATTGTATATGAAGAGAAGCATTAGTGAAGCGCTTTATCTATAGCTTTACAACTAAATGGAATGCTCTCGAACCTTTTTATTTTTCATACTACGAAACGTGAAATCTCAAGCGATGTTTATGTTTATACACAGTACGGGCCACAATTTTAATGTAATGCGATGTTTATACGCTGCAAGGTTGCCAAGCTATGACAATAGCCGTATGTAAACACGAAGTCAGGCGTATACGCACAGTGAGGAACTTATGCGCACCGATGTCACAAGGACGAAGGATGTGTATAACGTTCGACGAAGAAGGAATGGTGACAAAGTTGTGTGCGCAGTGAAGTCCGACACGTACCCAAATACAGTGCGCCTGACATAGGTGCACTGCGGTCGGGTTCTGCACGAATGAGTGTGCAAGTAGGTAATTTTCATGTCTAGCCAAGTAAAAAAAAAACTGACGAAAACCGTAAGAGAGCTCGGACGTAGTCTGATGTCCCCGCTCCTGCCTCGAACACAATATTCTCTCTTTTTTTTTCTTTTTTATTGCGTCAAACGTCTTTAAAATCGGTCAGATGGGTCCGCTTGCTCAAACCGCATCTAATGAAAACATTTTGTAGCATTATTGCTTATATCTTCAGTAACCTACAACCCGAAGGCCTTACTTTGGTATCGTTTTTTTTTTTTTTTAAGGACAGAAGCCATTACTGCATCTTCTATATGTCGCTTTCGCAGATGGCGCTGTTGTCGCGCCACGCATGACGCAATTTGAGCTAAATTTAGCGTCGCGCATGACGTTCGGAAAGGCGTATAGCTGGGCAGTACGTTTGTTATTCTGAGAGGGAGTGGTCGTGTTTGAGAGAGCTCACCATGCTATAGTAGGTACAGTTGGTCAAACTCTCAGACTGGTGCTAATCACACGTTATAAGGCCTACAAGTGTGACAATTTGTTTCGAACAATTGGCGCTTCCTCGGCTGTGGCTCCCCTGCGTTCGATACGTGCTGTCGAGAAATATCGTGAAGAAAGTCCGCAGCAAGACAGAGGGATGTCCAAACCCTTTGACAACGGCGGAGCTTGTCCGTGTACAGAAGAGCGCAAGCGCATGAGCCGCAAGCGTCTACGAGTGCGGTGGGATCGAGTCGCGATCGGGCGCCACCAGTAGGGGCGTCATTTCGGTACCTAGTTCCCAAATACCTTACGCAAAACAAAGATGTCCACTACGAATAGGGAGCGAGTGCGATTGCAAATTATACCGTAAGACCCCTACAAGCTGTAACATAAGTTAAGCATGTAACCTTTGTAATGCGTGAATTAATGGGACATGTTTATTTGGCTTACGTCATTTCCGTACTCTAGTGCCCATACACCGTCACTAGCAAGCACAAGACGTTTCACAGACCCCACTGTGGTGGCATCCCTGACACCCCCTACAACTTCTTTTTTTTTTCTCACTCTTTTTCTTCACACGTCTCGCGCTATTCTGCTTGTAGTCCGGAGCAGGATTTTTAGCAATGTCCAGCTAAATGAGATAAATGTGACATCACTGCAGGTGTCATTCGATCATCCTTTGATTTTGTGCAAATTTCAACTTGCCTCACACTAAAATGGTGCGGTCTACAAGGATAAATTCCCTGTTATTTCTGGCATGCCCATTTCATCTGCTCCTTAGATGCCTTTCTTTTGGACAATATGCCGGGATCCTTCAGAAGCAGCCCTTACGGTCTTAAGCAAAAACAGGTAACGTATAACTTCATTGCGATATTATTGTAGTAGTAGCAATTATATGGACACTTCAGGCGAATTTTCGCCGTCCAGGTCGTCGCGTGGGAGCCGCCGTGATGTTCATATAAAGTCCAAACACAATAAGATTCGATAAGACGCCGCTTTAGTGGCTGCAGACGAATTAATATTTAGACGTTGATGCTGCGAATTCGCTGTATTGTACGCTTCGTCATTATGGACTCTGTATCGGCCGCTGTGATCCCGCTTGCACGTAAGCGCCCGTTCTCGCGTAGTGCATTTTTCTATCCGCTAGGGTCGAAGGCAGCGAATCAGGGCCTCATCCGTACCTGGGCGCAGACCCCAGATTTTAAATGCGTAAGCATTTCTATGCCCGCCCAACGAGGAAACCCGTCCGTCCGTCAGTCAGGTAAGACGATCGCTTTCAAGATAGGGCACGCCGCAGCGAACAAATTTACCTTCGTGCTACCTCTCGCTTCAACGCGAGCTAAGCGGCGAGAACACACCACACACGAAGCTATCAGCCCTCGGCGCTCAGCCCTCGAAGCTATCAGCCCTCAGTGATCGCAACGTCAACAGCGCACTTATCGCCGCCACCCGAAGTAGTTTGCTTCCGCCATCAATACACCTCTCGCCGCCATCCGCAGTAGTTTGTGTCCCCGCATCGCTGTCTTTGATACTGGTCGGGTCAAGTTTCATAGCATTGATGATGACACCGGGCTGCGTGGATATGAGCAAGTGGCACAATGCTTACGCATACTTAGACAACTATCAGAGGAGTTATTGCGTGATTTTTTTCTCTCTCGCTCTCACACATGCGATGCGCACAAGCGCCGGCCAAAGGCGACGCAGCTATCGCGTGTCAGCGCCTTTGAGATTAGAGCTTCCTTTTCGTTTACTCCCGACCCAAAACGTCCCCAGAGAGAAATGTGAGGGCATTGGGCTGGGGAATCTCTGTTGTGCTTCAAAATGTGGCTTTGCGTAACTACCAAGGAGGACGACGAACATTGCATCGTGGGCCGCCTAAACCCCCGCCGAAACGGGATCATATTGGCGGATACAGAGTCTGTAATAACGAAGCGTCGGTGGTTGGCCCATGCCACTGAGGCGTACGTAACATCAGGTTTGGCACTTCGCAGTGTGGGTTCGGCTTTTTGTCAGTGCCACGGTCGTCGGCGACGCGAGGAGTAAGTTCGACATGGGCACGCTCTGCGTATGCGCCGGTCATGTAAGTGTAACATCAGTGTAACATGCAAATGATTATTTTACAATAAAATGAATTCGCAGTGACAACATGTCATTTTGCATTAGCCTGCGGCCGCTAATGCGGATTATGAATTCATGGCGACTTCTTTGTTCGCTACTAAAGCGCACATTTAGGCGTTCAAGAAAGAAATTGCTGCCGTGCTGTGAATTCATGACTTAGCAGACGCGCCGAACGATGCGCGTTCGGAGCGCAGCTTGCGCACAAGAACATCTATAGAGTTAAGCAAAACATTCGATTTCAGCATTCAGCGGCGCAAATAGGGAAAATAGATGGGTCGCCTTTATGCGGTGTGAGATGAAGTCTTATCAGTATTGTTCATGGAGTTTTCGTGTGTGCCTATGTTGTTTATTTCTTCTATTAGCCGACGCTTGTCCGTATGCAATTCACCACCATTACGGGATTAAGCACGCAGGGGGAACATTAAATACAGGTTGTATATATTATCATAATAAACAATCAGCCAGTCTCCCGGGTGGCGTACGCGCTCACTCGAAGACTTTTTTTCCAGTCTCGCGCTGACCTCCATGGCGAGGCAACCTGGTAAAGGCGGTCAATTAGCTCCAATTGGTGGACAGAAAAAGATACGTGATGAATATATAGTATATATTGGGACATTGTATTCACTTTTTACTAATTTAGGTAAGTCGTTAACTTTAACTCGTTAAAGTTTTACCTAAAGCTTTTGTGGCGAATTCATTTACCATTCTTATTCAAACACAAAGGAAAAGGTGCAAGACCTGAAGTCACAGATAGAGCTCACCATTACCGCTATACAAGGACATGAATTTAACCACAAGTGCAACCACAATTTCCTGAGTGCAATGCCAAGAACTTTTACAATTTGGCCCTCCGTTAAAAAGGTTTATTATTATGAGCACGTTACAGCACTGTTTACAACTCGAGTGGAGCATCATACTTCGCGAGGTTTTTGTAATAATGCGCGTGCGTTATGTGTCTGCGAGATTACACGTTTGTAACTAATGAAAATTAATTCTCGCCACCAACACTTCTTGCTCCGGCTGCTTAGGACGCTGCCAACTGGGAATGGCAGACCACGAAGTACGTCATGACGACCACGTGGAAGTGGTACATCTTGCATCCCGTGCTGGGCCGGGCAACAGCCCATGTCGCACCGTCGGTAAGCACTGCGCTCCACGTTGATACATTACGCAGGCGCATAGTCCGTGCACGTGAATCCTCTCGAACTTCGAAGATGCTTAACCGCAGAACTTGCATTCACGACCCCCCCCCCCCCCCCAAAAAAAAATGAATTTCCAGTCTTCCGCTATAGCATAGCGCTAACGTTACCAAGTGCTTTTCAAAGCGACAGTTCGATATGATCCACCTAAAGACGCCGTCCCAGTAAGCGGCAAGGTGTCCTGCGATTACTTCTAAGTAAGATGGCAACAGCTTTGAGAAAGCCAGACGAATTGTAATAAATTCTGGCATTATATGTGCCATAATTACGACCTGATTATGAGAACCGCCGTAGGCAAGGGTTGGGCATGGGGCGTGAGGTGTCCGGTTTCGCAACGAACTGCGGACGACCCACCAATACACTTCGGCTGCTCTCGCGTCGGTCACGCCTCCCGCCACTGCCGCAGCCGCTGGTCATTCCCATCCAACTGGAGCAACTGTCTTTGCGATGACAGCCCTCCATGCTTCAATCCCTGATATGAACCACATCACTATGACGTCATTGACATTGCCAAAATACAAGCGTTAATGAATTTACCTTGGCTTATGCATGAGTGCTTAACACATAAAATTAAACGCATCTTTCGATGCGTTCAAGCATATAAAAGTCAATGTGTAATCGGAATTCCCGTCCGTGATGTCTTAATAAAGTACCTTGGGAAATGCTGCCTTCAGAGATGCTGATTGCTTCAAGGTCAACAGTGGATGCAAGCGAGCTGTCCCGTTATGGCGCTGTGCCACTCGGTAACGGGCTGTAGAACACTGCTTACAATCAACGCGTCAGCGGCGTTCCTTTAACATCAAAGAGCGATAAATATATGATGTAATGTGGCAGCACACTTTGATACAAGGACGTAACGCTGTCAACAAACACAAGCGCTGTGCAATCGTGTTTGTTCACTGTGTTATGTCCTTGTATCGAAGTGCGCAGCCATACCACATCATAATTAACCAACTAGCCCACCAGTATGTCTTAAGATAAATATGTATTGGGCGTATGTTCCCATCGTGCACGTTACGGCAGTTGATACTCGTCTCGGTAATCCTGTAGCTATGGCGTTGGGCTTCCGAGCTCGAAATCGCGGGTTCGATTCCTCGGTAGGCGTTATTTGCGAAATGCTAAAACGTACGCGTAGTTAAATTTAGGTGCACGTTAGAGAACTCCGAGGGGTCCAAATTATTCCTGGTCAGGCAGGCACAGCCGGGGGATGATGGGTCCTCAACGAGAGGAGGGCGCCAACATGGACAAGGGAGAGTTTTCTGCAGTCCCGTACATTCCTGACGTTTCACATATCACTAAGGAACGTAGGCCAGCGAGGAGACGGGAATGTGGTCTCTTCGGCACTCAAGAAACTAGGTAGACTTTGCCTCTTTCATGCGCCTTCTTGCGTCCTTGCCTGTACGCGCTACAATAGTTTTCCCAAGTTAGCGTTATCAATTATCCATGCACAATTTCAATGAGCACATTAAGACCAAAGAGAATGATTCCCTTTTCTTAACATCGAAATTCCAAAAGTGAGATTACTTGCACTTCACCTGTAGCTTTCGCGTTTGAAGGTGGGGTCCGCAGGACAACCGCGTATCGTACGTATCCTGGAAGCGCCTATATAGAGTTCACAACGTGTGCACTAAACAATATTTCAGGTCCGAACTTGTTGTGCATTGAGATCCGCACTGTATGCCATTTAAGTCACAATACTTGCCTTCATGACATGCATATTGCATCGTTACCTTCGTTTAACTTGAGTGACATATGCACCGAAAAATCCCAGAGCGCCAAACCACCAACCAGCAGTCCCACACCCCTGGGTTCTCACCCTTTTCACCCCCTCATCATCAATCTTCTCGCAGATTGTGTCCCGTCTTCTACGCCGCCTATTCCTTCCTGTTCGTGATCTTCACTTTCGGCTGGGAGGTGGCTCTCCTGTTCCTGGGACAACACGCCGCGTTCTACGCCGTGGCTGCGTTGCGCAGCCCAGCACTTTGCTACCTTGGTCGCCGCTGTGATCCACTGCCAAAAGTTTTTGCTCCCTTACAATGCATTCGGCGTGAGTCAACAAACTAACCTTTATTCAGAGCTTGCGTGTCACTGTCGTTCTTATTTATTTATTTATTTATTTATTTATTTATTTATTTATTTATTTATTTATTTATTTATTTATTTATTTATTTATTTATTTATTTATTTATTTATTTATTTATTTATTTTGTAATGCAGTACAGCGAACACGCGTTGGCGTAGTGTAATAACTGCGACTAAATAGGAAGTTTCGCTGATGGGAGCTCGTTGTTCTAATATCGTAGCTAAAGACAAAAGATCAATAAAATCACAATATGGGTGAAAACTAATGGTAGTAAGTTCCTGCGTAATATTATATCCGTGGACAAAAGGGTCCTAGTTCGGCCAGTGCAGTAGTTCTTCTGCAAAATTTAGCAGGTCATTGCGGTGTTCAGCGGAAATAATGTTTATCCCGATGAATTCAATGCCTGATCGTAGCGGTAATTCTATGATCGGTTCTGGAAGCCGCGAGCTGTGGGTTTCAACTGATTTTAAAGGTTATACTGGAGTATTTTCTTATTGAAAGTTGGCAACCCTGCAAAGGATTGCCACTGGCGTTAAGTGATATTATCTTTGTCACGCGACCACGTAGTCTCTGGCAACTTACAGTGACTTGCGCGAACCTTGTTAACCGTGGATCAAGTTGTTAACGAGCAAAATGCTTCGTGCACAAAACTCCGAACCTATTTTAGTATTCGCAGAATGAAGCATCTTTTGCCACTGAGGAGCAGACTCCGCAATATGTACGCTTGCGATGTGTTCAGGGTCGTGTACAGTGCAATAGATGTATACCAAATGGAGGACAGTGTAAGCACCAAGATAAACAAAATTTCTCAGTTCCTTTTTTTTTCGCAGTCCTGATTGTAATGGCAAAGTGTGCAGCCCAGAAACACAGTTCTGTATGCTTTTTCAACCTCCAGTACATGTACCCCCGGTACGGCCTGATGCCCTACAGGGCAGCCTTTGTCACCTTCCACTGGAACATCCTGCGCGGCCTCAGCTTCAGCCTGGAGTTCGTTCGAGCCGAGCGCCAGAAGAATACCGGGGACTGTCAGCGCATATGGCCACCGTACTGGAAGACGCTGGGCTACCTGATCTACCTGCCCACGGTATACCTGGGACCACCACAGAGATACGACGACTACATAGCCCAGGTATGTCAAAGCTACACGTCACTCCAATTTCAGGTCCGCTTAGAGGACACAAAGTTCCACGAAGAAAAAGGACCTGGGACTATCTGGGACCTTGGCCCAGAAGCTCTCGCATACAAACGCCACCGATGGTTTACTTTTCTTGAAGACGACTAGGCTCCATCGCGACTATGTTAGTTCATCTACGAGTGTGGCTGCACTGACTCTTTTCCCTTCCTATCTTTATGTCCCACTTCCACTTATCCTTTTAGGGGCGAAGCTCCTTAGGGTGTGGGTCGTTCCCTCCTCTATAGTAGTAGTAGTAGTAGTAGTAGTAGTATGTAGCCACCTGTAGTTTTATGAAGTGTTCACTAGATGGCGTTCCGGTTCCGCTTCCACTTCCGGTTCCAGGTTCCACTTCCGGTTCCACTTCCGGTCCACTTCCGGTTCCGGTTCCACTTTGCGCGCGTTCGGTGCGAACGCGGGCAAAACGCCGACGGCGTCGACAACAGTTCTGCGCGTTGCTGGTGCTGCTGCATGTCCAAGTTTATACAGCTGATAAAACTACCTTGAGTCGACCCCATGGCTGCTTCGCATACTACTCAGGGTTCCCTACGGGAAGATGGTGTAATTTTCTCTCTCGTTCCCGACGCGCACACTCTTTATCTCTCGTCCGTAGCTGTGGTTTACCCGAATGATCCCCCGGTGCTTCGCCCACTCATCATCATTCACTTCGTGGATATGCTGTGATTTTTTTATCTCCCTCTCCGAGTGTAGGGTAGCAAACAAGATATGACCTTGATGTTCATCCCTGCATTCTCATTCAATGTATTTCTTTCTCTGTCTTTTGGTATAAAGAAAACAGACGACGAAGTCAGAGAAAACGTACATCAGAAAGCGTAATCAAACTAAAGGAATCAGTATTTCTATGTGTAATTATTGATGATGGCGAAAAATCCCATGGAGTGTTTATAAAGCATGCCAAGCCTCTCAACACGTCGACTTCATCTATAAGGATATTCTATTTCGTTACCAAGGCATGTGCCCATGGCTTAATGCTTGAAGATTTGACCTGTTGAGTTTGGGGTCCTCTGTTCGAATCCTGCCATCGGACAATTTCATTTATGTTTAATTATTAAAGACAGTCTTTCATAGCGACATTACCACCACATTTCCGTATCAGGTATATTTCAGACCTCTTTCATGAACCCACCCCGGAGATAGTGCAGTCTGAAAAGAACCGTTCCAGTAAAATTACCTCACTTTCACATTTGAGCTCTGACATCGTTTCGCAATTTTAATACTTAATAGTGTGAGAAAATATAACATAAATGTGTTATGTATGCAGCACATCATGCAGCAAGGTATCGCATATCGCATACATATACCTAAACACATGCAGAGCCTCAGGGGAACGCCGACGGCAAACATTTTCTTGTCCATATAATTGCAGTCGCAGTGGAATGGAGTGGAACACCACAAATCAAATATCCATTGTGAGTGTAGTAGTTGGGTTAACAATGATGTGTTCTTGTTATTCGGCAAACCTCTGGCTAATCCGATATGGTATCACAAGTACAACATTCGCACACATAGGGTGCAAGAAAATTGTGGAGCAACAACTTAACCTAACTCAGGTGTCATACAGTTGGGTACAGGTTTCTTTTTTCCTGCCTCTCTGGCAATGCTTTTAAAGCCAAAACGCGAGACTGTCAAAGTCGAGGGCCTCGTTATCCAATGTTCGCGAGAAATAAAGGCATCTCAGGGCTTGATTTTTGTAGTTTACAATTGCACATAGATAACATACATAGCAGGCTTAGCGAAGCACTTCTTTAATATTCTCGCTCATCGTATACGAGGGCCTCGATTTCTTAACCTTGACGCCACGAGGCAAAATACGAGGGTTTATTACCGACTTGCTAGCCCCTAAGTTCATTTACAAGCAAATCTATGTCTTTTCGACCTGTAAACATCCAGAGCCAGCCGATTATTTGAAGGAAGACAGCCAGGTTCTCAGAAGTTACTGTAAATTTTCTTTATTTGATAAAAAAAAGTTCATGTACATTTAGCATATGTTTAAATAGATCGGTGATAAATCATGGGGACCACTATCACACGCATGTTTCTCTCGTGCCAAACTTACTCTCTGAACTGGCCAGTGATGGCGCGTCTGTCACATGCCAGTTTCTCCCATTATTCCATCTTGACAGGTAGCGCGTTGGGGCTCGGTGTCAAACTGAACTGCCTTCTGGCGGAGTCCTCATTTTTCGTCAAACGGACACCTACCTAAGTGTGTCAGGTCCGCCTTTATGGCTGTCCTGTTAAAGGAAGAGGGGTGGCTCTCGCTTGCTAGAACAGCAAAATGAACATTCACACAGAAGACGCGTGTTTCGCGCTCGTGTGAGATCGCAGGATGGCAGCACATTTCACGGTACATTTGTGAGCTAAAACACAAAATTCCTTGGCACGACATTAGGGACGTCGAAGAGCTGAATTCGGAAGGAAAGGGGAGAGTGAGAAATGAAAAGCAGAGGCAAGAGAAACGAGCAAAATGTTGCGACATTGGCCGAATGTGCTTCTGATTTGCTGCCTTGCAATGGGCAAGATGGATTGCGGATGGGAAGATAGAAAGAGGTGAGAGAACAAACGTACTAAGAGCTCAGAAGTTGCAGCCGGCCGATTCGAACTGCCCAGCCCGCTTAAGACTTCGTTAAGTGTGTTTTAAATTGCACTTTGTTCTATTACCCGGTGTCCGCCAGCTGTCATTTTTCCTGCATGCGCAAAAAAAAGAAGATAAGCAAGGAGTCGTTGTCCACGTGACGTCGATAAGGATAAAACAAATTGATAATTAAATATAATCTAACTTTCCTTCTGAGCACCAAGAAGAAAGCAAGTGCGCCCCGACAAGTCAGTTATTCCCCATACCCCCGAGTGCGCGAACGTTCACTTAATGCAGCTCACACGGCTCCCCCCCACAAAGCGCGCCTATTTTGAAGCAACCGCCCGAACAATCTTGCGCGCAGGATGTGTAAAAAATAATCAGGTTGTTCTGAAGAAATATGCGCACGCATCTGCCCAGTTGGACAAGCCGAGACCCAGCTGCACGCCTCGGGTGATTGCTGTTGCAATCGCGGGGGTGCTTCGTTCAGGCGCCCACTTCTTCCTCATGGAACTCATGGGCCACTTCCTGTACAGGTAGGTGCACGAATTACCAGCGGAGTTTCACCCCTTGGAAATCCTAAAATCACATTGGTTTTAAGATTTCCAGGAGACAGTTCGGTCACTGACGTGAATAGCTCTAAGGTCCCACTTTGTAATCTTTCTTTTGATCTTAACGCGAAGCAATACTTTGCCTGAGTCTCACACTTTACCGGTAGTTGGCACCTGGCTCACTTCGTGAGGGCTCCAGAATGTGGTGGCAGTCAATGACAATTAAGAGGCAGTCACGTGTGCGAAACTTGCTTTCCTGCAACACCACCAAATGTTAAGGGATCCATAGCACGTAGGTGACGCGGACAAGGAAGAATTACAAGGACGGTTCCTCTTTTTCCGCCTCCCCTAAATGTTATGGTCCAAATAATTGCATCAAACCAATTAGCCCAAACGTCTACATCATCAGATAGTGGTGGCCTCCGTTCAACTCGCAGCATGAAGAAAAGAAAAGGATTAGGAGGAAGCATGACGTCAGAAAAGTATTCTCAGCAAGTCAGTTTCCAGTGACACCATCCTGCATTTCCTGCGGGGCCTGTCTGCGCTTTGACTCTTGGGAAATAGGCCTACTTATAGTAGCCGCCGGACCTTTCAAAGCGACGTTTTGCTTGTGGCAGCTCTTCACGTCACACGCTATATTCTCCGCCATATTTACTCACCGCGAACATGGTGGCTTGCGATTGCCGCTTGAATATAGCAAGTTGAGACTTGGCCAACGTCTCTTTTGGTCTCTAAATTCTGGTAATGAGGCCACATTCTTGTTCATACTGCTCCGAAATTCCGTTGTTATTCGGCAGCTGGCTACAGTACTCTTAAGAAGTCGCTAAGATAGTTTCCTGGTTTTCAAACCAAGTGCGCGCCAAGTCGGGGAGCGCGAAGTAGACATTCCAGATTCCGGTAGTCGGAAGCCTTAGTCATTGACTATCGCTACTCAATGGTAGTGGTTCTCGAAACATTCTCGAAATAGTTACTGTCAAAAAAATTTTACGTTCGGGTCACGTTGAAAATCCATGGAGCAGGCGCGTCGGTAGTCGATGTGGTCTAACTAGCCATAGTAGTGGTTGAAATCATTCTAAAATGGCCGTCCTAGTTGTCGCCGCCTGCATGGTAGGTCAGCTGGTTGTTCCAAGACATCGCAAGTGATGCTGTGAGCTAGCTGTTGGTCGCCGTGCATGTAACTGCAACCAGCACCTCCACCAGGAATGTCACGTAAAATTATAGGAACTGCTAAATAATCTAAAGCACGGCCCCAGTTTCTAGTCGACGCTTTTTTGAAAGCGTATCCTCGTCGTCGTTCACGCATAGTTCGCTACGTCGTACTCATCTTTCGATGAAGACCCCAACCCGGCCTTCAGTAGTGCCACAGGACATAAAATACTATGCTATTGCATGTGATAATATGTGTCTGTTCTTTCGTAAACGAGAATTGATCAGGCTGCTCCGCACCACTTCGCTCTTTTGCTTGCATTTGGCCATTTCTTTATTTTTTATCCTTTAGGGGGTTGATTTTAATCCTTCCCAATGACAGAGATTACTTTGCGGGTGTGCAAGGTGCGCGTGTTACTAAAATTTCGATTTTTTTGTCGTGATATTTCTCTGCTACGGAAATTATATATAGCAGCATATTTTCCAGTTAATAACAATTTTAACACTTCGCTATGACCCACCTACTATGCTTTCAACTGCGTGGCCATAATTGTAAGAAAAGCAGAAAACCTCTCTTCTTAGAAAAATCCTTTTTCTCTCAAACCCATACGCTTGACCATTTTATTTGCCTATGTCTATGCGTCTAGGCAGGGTCCCCAGGTGTTCCGAAAAAATGCGCCCAAGATGTTTGTTTCAGAAACCATATCGCCTGTTGTTTCTGTTTGAACCAAGGATTCCTCAATTCAGAATGCGGGCCCTACCGGCTACAACAACAATAAAGGCTTGTTTATAACAAAGCGCATGGCCAGCATGCGCGGAAGGTAAATACGCTGGGGAGAGCTGATCGCTTTTTAGTTCGGCACGTCCGCACGGATAACGCAACCGACTGGTCGGCGGTGCCAACGTCGAGATCTAACGTGATTTATCTTGTACCGGAAACCGGTGCTTGCGTTACACAGGATGCTGTGCGATGCTCCGAGTGTATGACCAGCAGTATTTGTGCGCATCACAGTGCGAATCGACCTGCGGTGGCGGAAGCAGCAGCTGAGCTCCGCAACGCAGGATGGTAGGTAAAACACACTAGATGGGCTAGTGTGCGCATGCGTATGTCTCAACGTTTCTAAGAACCACAGGGCGCAGTGAGACATGAACAACAACACACACGACGGGACATGATATATCCAAACAGTACAGATGCACTCTTCATGGTACCATCTGCCCTGTTTACACTCGTCTCGTTCATTATGTTGGGCAACAAGCGAAGCTTAGAACTCTCGTTAATCACGATGACACGTGGTAATTATTTCTTACTGAGGACATGTCTGTTAGATTATTCGTGACAGCGTGTGCCGTAGTCAACTGTAACGGCATCTTTCGTCCATTTGCATCTGGACTAACACGTCAAGTCTTCGGCTAGACTAACCTCTTCACTTTTGGTAAACAGCATCGCCGAAGGTGAAGGTCAAACTAAATATGAAGGTGGCGCATATAGTGCCAGCGTGTGTGGCATTCTTATTTGACTCGTCCCTCTCCGATCTTGAAAACAATGAAGGTGCAGCAGCTACATATATAGTGCTACACAATGCACTGAAACATGCCAAAAGAATGCGGTGGAAGACATGCCTCCCCCAGTGCTTTGAAGAAAATACAGGTATTAGCTTACTACGTTGCGGAAGTGATAGGACATGGTTTTTCTCCATTCATTTTTTTTTACAGGGCATGTTTTTTCGTAGTACCTTGAAGAAATATCAGACGATGTGTTCCACAAATAAGAGGACATGTTTGTTTTCTTAGTGCTATGAAGAAAATGTCTTTTTTTTTTTACTACGCAAAAGATACGACATGAATTCTCGTAGTACCTAGAAGAAGACACGTTTTTTTTTTTCTGAGTACTTATGAATATGGGGCTTGTTTTTTTTTTGTTCTTGTTTTTTTGCCCTCTGAAAACACGAGCCGTTTTTCATTATTACTCTGATGAAACGACAGGACATGTCTGTACTCAACACAACGTCCCCCGAATACTAGATGCGCTTACGCTATTCTAAATATGAACTTCGACCAAGTTCTCTTCCTCGCAATCGTGTTTCCCATTGTTGTTGTTGTTGTTGTTGTTGTTGTTGTTGTTGTTGTTGTTGTTGTTGTTGTTGTTGTTGTTGTTGTTGTTGTTGTTGTTGTTGTTGTTGTTGTTGTTGTTGTTGTTGTTGTTGTTGTTGTTGTTGTTGTTGTTGTTGTTGTTGTTGTTGTTGTTGTTGTTGTTGTTGTTGCTTTGAGCCGACCGTCTATATGATAACAAATCACCCATTCAACCACGACTGCCCGCTACTTCAATAAGGTCATCATCTCTTAATCTCTACTTCAGTTTCATTACTACCCAATGAATCAAACAATCAAAACAGCGAAAGGTAGGGGGTATTACCCGCTGTCTTAATTGAAATATAGGAATAATACAAAAAAAAACAAATGAAGGTGGACGACAAGACCACTTGCGACTGGTGGGCGCCCAGCTCACGAATTGTGCATTACGCGTGCGATGGTATAGGATTGACCCACCCGCCGTACGTGGTGGTTTAGTGGCTACGGCATTACGCTGCTAAGGCGCTGGCGGGATCAAATCGCGGCTGCGCGGGCCGCATTTTGATGGGGAAGAAAGGCAAAAATTGGAGGACGCTTAAGCTTCGGTTTTAAGAGTGGAACGCGATAGCGTTATCGGGCTCCGTTCGCATCACATTTTTTTTAATGAGTAGGCTTCACTGCCACACGCAACGCGAGAAAGCCAGCTTACAAAGACCAAGCTTATGCTGATCCCCTTAAAGTCGGCTTGACTTTTAAACAATTGAACTGCTGGGAAGACTGTCTTAAAGAAGCAATTTAAGCCGTCATATGAAAATGTGAAGGCACTAGGACCTTATTTATTATTTTGTTAATTGTTTGCTGATGCCCCGAGGCGCGCGTGTGTCCAAACTTTAGAAAGGCTCGGATTTCAATATTCTCCTCACTGTTGCCTAAAACCGAAATGCAGCGAAACACCATCAGAATTGGAGGATGCTTAAGCTTCGCCTTTAAGAGTGGAACACAATAGCATTAAAAGATCCCTGGCTGCTTATCAGGCCTTTTTCTCGTATATTCAAATTACAATCCGACGCTATAACGCCTGTAAGTTGTGGTTAGGTCGTACTTTACAATTTTTCTGACAGATTTTACTTTCAGAAATTCAATTTTTGTTCACTAACGCCTTCAGCCACGCGGATGGCCTGTGTGGCAAGGGTGGTTCGGGATGACGTGGTTCGGCATGATTATATTCTCCAGACGCCGATGCTTAACGCCGACGCCGAAGCCGACGCCGAATTTTCTGCGACACGGGGCCCTTAACACTGTGGCATTAAAACGCCCGTGTGTTGTGCACTCGGTACACGTTCAAGATCCCCAGGGAGTCGAGGTTTCCGGAGTCTCCCACTATGTGCCTGATAATCCATCGTGGTTTCGGCACGTATAATTCTAGAATTTAGAGGTGCCCTGCCCTCTGATTAAGTTTTTTGACTGATCATAGTTTTTTTTTCTTCCTTATACGCTGTGCTTGCAGTTCGGCGATGTCCGAGTGGCCCTGGATGGGCGAAAGACTGGACCTCCCCAGCCTGGTGGGCTACGCTCTATCCCTAGAATTTCACTACTACGTGTGCTACCTGTTTGTCTACGGTTTCGCCGGGGCCCTGGCCAAGGCAGAAGGCATCGAAGTCCCAACAACTGCACCATGCATAGCCAGATTACACCGGTGCTCGCGGTTCTGGAGGTACGTTGAACCTGAGCATGTTGGTCAGTGAACGAAGAGCCCTGAATGTTTTCTCTGCTGCGGCACTTTTACGTAATGAAAGAATGGTTTAGCTTGTCCGTACATATAATACATCTGCGAAATACAGGAACAGCAGAGACGTCTACGGCAGTAGCAGCACTGGTAGCACTATCTTGGGCCGATTAGGTTAACGACAATGCCAGAGAAACGTTTTTGGGTTACGTAATTCTCGCAGAAAGAAAAAAAAAACGAAGGAATTTAATATTCACTAATGATATGTACTGTCGACGCCTTCGCACGTTAGGAATAACATGATGGTTGCGATAATAGTTCCATATGCTCTGATACTGTCATTTTCATGAGAAAGCGCTACCAGCAATGCTGTGCCCCTTTGGCGTCTTATTTGTTCTGGCATTTCGTAAACATTTCTACTCGTCCGCCAACGGACAGGCTGAAACTATTTCGTTTCGTCAACCTCAGTAGCGGAATGCTATAAAGTAAATGGAATCTATGTATGAGAAAAACGATTCAAGCTGAATGAACGGAAAACCCATGCACAGTGGAAACTGATTATCCTTACATTGTGCCCCGGCTCCACACAGGTAAGTTTGTTTTGAACGAATTATTTTGGCACACCAAGCTCTGTAGTCTTCCGTACTCGGCTCTTGATTTCCGTGATCCTCTGAAACAAGTAGTTGTTATAAAGGACGTGCGGCGCTTAGGCCAGTATCAGTGGACATGACAGTGTCAGAGAGCATGGCGACATGCGCTGTCGAGTTCATTAAAAAAGTGCTGCTAAGGAGTGATGAAATCCATGATAAAGCACACAAACGGATCCTCGTAAACCCAGCATGAAGAGATATTAACCTGAAACTAGTCTGGCTTCCGGAATATCTAGAGAACAGTGGCACCCTTGACGTTTTCGAGTGATTTTGAATCGTATGCAATCCACCGAAATAGTAAGATATATCACCACCGACAAAAACTCGGGATGCTGCTCTGAGAATTCGACACAGTGCTCTGCAGCGTTTGATTTGCTTCCCAAACACATGCAACATGGTGGTCTGCATAGCCTAGACAATGTGAAGGTGTGCTAACAGACGCAAACCTGGCGTGTTTGCATTTCTGAAGCAATGCACGTTTGACCAGTTTGCAACAATAGTTCACACTGATCTGCTTATGGAACCAGACTCCGGCATACTGCTCGGGCATACAATGGCTCTAACAAAAATGGGCAATTCTCTCCCACACGGGTATTCTCCAATTTTATTTCTACATACAGTCACTGCATGCGATGTGTTTAAGCATCGAAACTGGCATGTGTGCTTCAATGCTTTGTTGTGCGCCGCACAATCCTCCTTGCGAAACCTCCATACGATCATTGCCTGCTTCATCTGGCTTTCCGGATGGGATCTAATGCGGCCTGATAAATTGTTTCTCCCGCTTGACAAGGGTGATGTAGGCCTTGTACTTCAGTTCACATAATAATGAGTGTTCCAGTTTTGCCGACGTCACTCATGTATTCCTACGCTAAGCGCTTCAGCACTGCATTTCATCTCATTTGCATTCACAGCTTTATCGTCTTTTCTTGAAGAATTACGTCTTCCAATAGCAAATAGTTTATACCACGTCATTTCATAAAGCAAGGTGTTCAACTGACATTTATTTAGCTTAAATCGCAAGGCTTTGGTAAGGAACCTTATTTATGTATGATTTTTCATGCCACTATACCATGCCACATTCGAAAATCATCAATTGTTTGATGTTTTGGAACGCGTTAAGAAAATGTGTGTGCCTCCGAGAACAAACATTTTTTTCTTACCTTTCATATATCAAGGCTTGTTGTGGAGTAGCAGCAAGTCATTAAGGTATTCTGTATTTCTGCGAGACAAGTTGCACATTATGTAAAATGCCAGGCACTATTAATTATTTCGTTCATTATTTGTTGGGATGCACCATTTTTGGATTATTCAAAAGCGAATATCGAAAAAAGAACTTGAGATTTTTCCAGTCGGTATCCCGTACCTCGATGTAAGAACAAATGAAACTCTATTGTGCGACCTCATTTTTCTTGTGCGTTACATAGTCTCTAGAGGGCAAGAATCATTGACGCCAACGCCAAACCATTGCGAATAGTCAAAAGCATCACGAAGCAACGAGTAATTCAACTGCATGGAATATAAGAGCCTTCAGGTAACACTCTTGATTGTTTACGTTGCGCTGTCTGCACAGGCCAGATGGCATACCTCGGCTGTGTAGGCATTCACTCACATTCATATGCACGGTGACAGAAATGGAGGGCTCGAAAACTGAAACATGGGGTAACATCATTGAACCAAATGAGCAAGACCAGTATGTCACACAAAGAGGCGGCAGCGTTAGTGCAGCAGTGGAGGAGGCAATCTCGTGGTCGACGTGAACAAGCTGCAGATCCAAACGACAGTCCCATGACTCCAATTGTGCAGGTCTAGCAGGACGTGGATCTTTCCGGGTCATTGCTTCAAGCGAGCAATGGAAGCCGGGAATTGAATGCATGGCAACGCTTGCCGCCGAGGCCACGCACCTTGAAATGTAAGCATGAGCAAAAACAATGACCGTGCACCGAGACATCCCCATCGGACTCTGTCCTCAAAGCTATGCTGCGGCGAATATTCGACGTCCTTCAGCTGCTAATATCTGGTTTAGATAAGCTAGTGTAGCCAACGGCTGCGAAAATTATGCAACGATGGACAGTCTCTTGGCTTCATTGCAGTACCCTCTCCCTCGGACCGCGAAGATACAGATGTACGCTTTGCTCAGAAACTGTGAACTGTTCAGCTCACGACATCAACTCCCCGATAGCATCTTCCTACCCCTTCACATCCTGTCTATGTTAACATCTTCTCCAGTGAGGAGTAGCAGACTATAGAAGCACTTCACTCAGGTGGGTTTCTCCACATTTTTGCCAATAAAGATATCTCTCTTTGTTTTACGTTTGTTACTTGTGTTTGATTTTGCCTGACCAGTAACTTACGTTGTGTTTTGCGGCACTATAAGTAATGCGGATTTGCTTTCCTGAAATTGAAAAAAAGCGGCGTATTCTGCCTAATGGTTAGAGGGTCAAGCTGTTTGTTATGCTGACGACCGAGGTTCAATGCCTCTATCAGACGTGACTCTTTTATTTTATTTTTGCTGTGAGAAATAATTGGCACGGCAGCATTAGCTACTGTCAGCAAGTTCTGGGAGGCTTCTAAGAAATCTGTTTTAAAATAACAGCCACGAAATACCGCGAAAGAGCCAAATAAAGCTCTCGGTTTGAAACTGATACGTTTTCTTCCACGTTACGTCCACTGCAGATGTTTACGGTAACGGACTACATGCAGGTGTGTATTTAAAAGTGCGCTTTCGCTCCATACCTTACGCTGCGCCACCACAGAAAGCTGTGATCAGATGGTGACGTATTTCGCAACTTAATAACAATGCTGTACCGCTTCCATTGTTTCCCATTTTTGCGAGCACACGCATTTTTTTCGTTGGGCTAGTTCTTACGAGCCAAATATAATGCAATACATATTTACATCTTTATGCATGCAGGGCCTTAGTTATGAAGGCTTTCATTCACAGAAATGTGTGCACTCAATGGACGTTCTTGCATAGGCAAGATCTCTTCATACAACCTATGACCAGTCTAACTGCTTCTGCAAAGAACCTATCTGGAAGCGTCCCGACCCGCGCCACGGCCTTGTGACCGGAGCCTGTTACCATGAGGATAATTTTGCCTGTTTGATATCCTGGGTTGCCATAAACAGAGCGCCATGGTCATTTTCACGCATTACTCTTTTCAGGTACTTCGACCGTGGCATGCACCTGTGGATTCGAAGGTATGTACGTAAGCATTTAAACATTCTTCATCCGATAGTTTTGTTCAAGCGCATAGCCACACGAATGCTTTTACACAAATTTATTCGGCTCAAAATATATTCTTAAATATTCTCAATATATATTGTCATAATAAATACAGTCTCAAAATATTCTTAGAGACAAAGTGGCACTCGACGCCTGAATTTCGAACAAAAAACTTGGGCGGGATAATGTGACGATATTATTCCAATGATATTCCTTCTCGTGCTTGCTCCACCCACGTTTTGACAGGCACGGGCCAGTCGTGAACAGTCAATGATAAGATATAGTATAGAGCGAAAGGAACACTTACATTACCCCGGCGCTTATCTTCCCTGGTAACTGGAAGATTAGCGGGGAATTAAGGGTCTGATGCCACATCGGTAATTATTAAAGTATAATGTGGCCCATCTGGTTAGCAGCGCGCCCATCTACATGGGAAGTGAGCGAAATGACAGGAAAGGGCGCTCTTTCTTTTCACTTCCCTCACTTCCCGTGTAGATCGTCGCGCTGCTAACCAAAGATGCAGTATTAAAATATCTTCCAGCGCTCTTGATTCGCATCGGTCGGACGTCAGCGGCAGGGAATCGAATAAATGTGTCAGTGTCTTGATGCCTTTTTTTCCTTCCTGATAAACCATTCATAGTTCTATGAACTCAGGATGACAAACCATCGAAGCATGCATGGAGACAGCACTTGTATTATATACGTTTCGAAGGACTCAAAATTATGGTGAAATTTTTTCAGCAGCTCCTTTACTTGATTCAAAGCAGGTTCTTGCTGCTTCTTCTTTGCCGCGATGCGCCCTTGTCGAGAAGTTGGCCAAACCTGTGCAACAGAGTCTGTGTCGCAAAAAAAAAAAACTTCCATGAAAGCTAATAATGCCTAAAAATGACTGCAATTCCACCTTGTTTCTTGCGTTCGGTGCCTCTATTATTCCTTCCACTTTTGTCGTCGGTTGGACATACTACCATTGACTCTGTACTCGAGAAATTCCATTTCATGCAGCCCAATTGCATCATTCTTGTTGTTGGGCTTGAGACCTGTACCTTGCCAGTGCTGTATAGTACGGCTGCAAGACACTGCAAGTGTTCCTAGTTCGGCAATGCCATCACACTGATAAAATACAAATACACGAACACTCCTAACATTCCTGGCATCAAAGAGTCCACAATTACCTCTCTAGTCACGATCAGCGGGAGCCAAGTTGTGAAGTCCTCATATTGAACGCTCACATTTACGCAACCAGGGATGCCGAGGCCTTGCCCGGACCATGTCCGTAGTAGAGCACTGCACGTGCTCCGGCTTACCCGAAAGCCCGGGCCCCGCCCGGCCCGTGGGCCGGGCCGGGTAGAGCAGGTTTTTCTCGGGCTCGGGCCGGGCTCGGGCACGGCGTGTGCTTTTTGACCCGGGCCCGGGCCGGGCTCGGGTTTTTTGACGCGGGGCCGGGCTCGGGCTCGGGCTTTCTGGTGGTGTGCATGTAACGTGCAGCGAGTTATTCTCGGGCGTCTCAACTCTGAAAAACATATTTTTCGCTCTCGGGCCGGGTTCGGACCGGTTTCGAGCCGGGCTCGGGCCGGGCTCGGGCCTAAGGTAAAGGGGTGGCGGGACGGGCCGGGCGGGTAACGTAGATTATTGTCGGGCCCGGGCCGGGCCCGGGTCTCATCATAAAAGTTTTAATCGGGCTCGGACGGGCAGCCCAACGTAAAAACGGGCCCGGGCCGGGCCCGGACTGAAAAAATTGGCCCGTGCAGTGCTCTAGTCCGTAGTATAATGTCATACTGTTTCAACGAACGGCGAGTTGTTAGGGAACAGTCAACCTTAGCTTCGCTGACTACACAGAAGGCAGCCCCAGAACTCCATGCATCCTTGGCGGTTGACTGTTCATGGTCACGATCACCAAAAATCTAGGAGCTGTTGTCATCTTGTTTTGTTTGTGAAAAACGATGTGGAGTCTGTCTCACTCCTCGGTTCTATCATCCGTAAGTTCTAGTAGATCGCTCTGTTTTGCTTAACTTGCTGTTGCCTAATTAGAAAATTGATTTTTCAATGTGGCCTTTTTTGTGGTAGAAATTGCCGACTACTGTTTTGCAACCACACTGGTCCACCTTGTGATCATCACAAACAACGAATCACGGTTTCCTTTTCGCATTTTGTAGGTTTACTTCAATATCTTCGGCGATATCTTCTCATTGGGCGTTGGTTCACGGGCTTCCGAGGTACATTTTGCGTCTCGTTTATCTTGTCGCCAGTGTTAATTCCTGCTTTATTTGGTTGTTTGACCAGCAGTATACAATCGAGGCCAACCTTAAGCTGTCAATTTTGTCGTCGATCAGTCATCTAGGTCACCAAGTGGCCGGTATACAGCCGTGGTATCAGTCACTGTCCTAGATCGTACAAATATCCGCAAAACAGTCATCACTAAACCTCGCACACAGCAAAGTAAACTTGCTATGTTGGGCTCACTGCATTTGTTATTCCTCTGTGGAGCACCTTACTATTATACTTCTCCAAGGTTTTATTTACTTTACTCCAGCAACCACAGAATTTTCGCGATAGTACCATAGATATAGTACTATTTCCAGACTATAATGGGCGCTCTTCAATCAAAGAGTGTATTCAAGTCTTTATCTACTAATTTTGCCTATTGGTTACTTGTTAGTTCGTTATATTAGATAAAGTTCTTCTCGCTTTCTGCAGCCACGGTAACGCTTTCGCGTAGTTATTTCTGCGCACAAGTTCTTTCATCGCACAAGATTACTGAGCGTAAATTAAAGGAAACCAGTGAAATGGGCTTCTCGTCACGGGCATGGTTATAGCGATGAATACAACTTCGGCAAGAATTTTCGAGTAAGCAAATTCAAGCATGGACACCTTTGATAGCAACGACAATCATATGGATGCGCCAGTCAAATTTTTTACGTCGCCGTGATGTTCCGCGTAAAGGAACAGCGTGCTGAGTTGTGCACCGGGCCCATAGGCTGTGGCTGCAAGCATGCGAGGGCGAGCCGACAAGGGTGGAGGCTTGATGCGCGCCATGTTCACGCGCGCACAATGTTGGGGGTACCGTGATCAAGCACGTCACAGGGGACGATAAAGCACGCGTCCTCTTCTAATCAATACAGCAAGCAGGGTCAGTTGGTACGCTAACATTCTGAAAGTGAAACAGCGCGAAACGGATGTCCGTTTCGTGCTGTTTGATAATGAAGATGTTACACTGCTTTAGCCCTGCCGTGGCGGCGCATGGCTGTCTGCGCGGCTGAGCGTATAAGCGGCCCGTGTGCCGTATCTTGGAGGTAATCTTCAGTGTGTTCAAACGCTAAGGGCGAACCGCGATAACTGGTGGCTTCATGCACGCTGTCTTCGCGCGCGCCGATCGTTGGAGGTCTCGTCATCTCAAGTTTCGGTAAGGCGGTGAAGCGAGAGGAAGCACGAAGCGTTCGTTCATTGCTGCCGATGCCCTTCATTGTGATAGCGAGTCCTCGCGGTAATTGAGTGAGATTTGCGCGCATGACACAATTTTCGTTAATTTAATTAGTAACGAATGCTTATGTGACTGATCAAATTGCAAGCCTTCCTTAAGGCAGTTTTAGAATACTTTGCTATTGCTATCAATGCTTCGCGTTTCGGGCAAAACTGCACCTTTATTTTTACATACTTCACAGAATACCCAATCTGTGAACAGAGTATTTGAAAACAAAGAAAGGAAATCAGAAACGTCTAGTAAGCTTCGTTGGGGAACAAGATTATGCATGATAAGTAGCAGACATTGGCTAAAAACGATGACATCTTTGTAGGGGGTGGGAGGGTAGTCCTCTCGTGTGGCTTCGCAATGGCAGGGGCCGTATAGTCATTTCTTCTGCTCCTAACCATTACGCTGCTGTTTGCACCCCCAGGTACATCTACGAGCCCGTCTTGGGCGACACTCGCACAGCCTTCCGGATGCTGCTGGGCACGTTGGTGGCCTTCTCCTTCACCTGCACATGGCACAGCCTGCACACGCACGAAGCCGTCTGGTGCGCGCTCAGCGGGCTTGGCATCGCGCTCGAAGTGATCACCATAGAATTGAGGAAGTGGACGCCCATCAAGAGCTTCGAGGTATTACACGTATGCACGCGGCGTTGCAACAACGCACGCGAGTCGTCGTAGAGCTTCTTGAAAGGTTGCAAGGTGTAGTTTAGGTCGTGTTGATATTCCCGCGTGTGGCGCTCTGCGCGTCCGACAGTGAAGGTACGCCGAAACCGAAGCGGACAAAGCAGTTAGCTTGCAGCAAACATTTACTTGAAGAGCGATGCCCATATATTGAAGAAAAACTACAGTTTGCGCAAGTGTTATAAACATTGAACAGATACCTGATCGTACATAAAAAGCAGATAAGGGAAGCGTGAATGACGTGACAGAGTAAGACAGTAATCTGCTGGGAAAAAAATGAATCCCAAACAAAACTGAGAGTTGTGCTGATAGTTCGACCCCTGTCACCTCTATCTGTGCACATGGTTCGGATAACACAACTATTAATTCATTTAGATATTGATAGACAGCGTATTGACGTACGCATGTGGTAAAAATAAGGGGACGCAACATGAAAAACTCAGGACAGGCGTCCGCCCTGTCTTCTTCGTGTCAGGTGTCTGTGGTGGGAGGGTTCGAGCCGAGGCGGCCGAGGAGGCAGGCTGAAGCCCGAGGGCCGCGGAGTAAAGACACACGCTCCGAGTCCCCAGCAGAAGTGCCCCCCGTTTATTCACAGCACAGCCTTTATATGCTACATCCTATAGAGGGCGCCTCATAATCGGCTTAGCACTCGCGCCCTCTACATCCCCCCTTTTGGGAAAGTAACAGAAAGCAACCCCTTGCTCTCAGGTATACAACGTAATGACAAATGTCTCATGGCACGTTCTACAAGTTCAGCCGCACCGGCGGCCTAACACAACGTCCAGACCGAGTGCGTACAACTGACCCAGGCGGTCTTGAGGGAGTAGCCGGGGCAACCGGTGGCGATGCAACTGGTAGAGGAGTAAGTGCCCTGGGAGTTGGACTGCTGCACACAGGCTCTGGGCGAGTTGGAGTCTGTGGCAGGCTTTCAGATCCTCGTGTCCGTGGACTGGAGCTGCCGAGGTCTAGACCACCTGATGACGGAGACTGCTGCGGAACCAGATGTCTCCGGTTGCGGACGAGAGCACCTGCATCCGTCTGGACCACGTAGGAGCGTGGACGCTGCGCTGGGCTAAGAACAGTGCCAGCACAATCTGTGTCGCGAATCCACACTCTCTCTCCCTCCTCCAGGGGCCGCAAATCTTGTGCAGCATGTCGACGGTCAAAATCTTGACGCTGGCGACGTCGTTGGGTAGTGTCACGCCGGTGGAAGTCGGCAGCGTTAGGTGGTTCTGGAAGCAACGCGGCCATGGGGACCGGAAGGCGAGTCCTGAGGCTGCGCCCCATGAGCAGCTGAGCAGGGCTGTACCCGGTCACGCCAGGTGCGTTGCGGTATGCCAAGAGGGCCAAAGGCCAGTCCGGAGACTTCTTGAAGAGTTCCTTAACCGTCCGCACCATACGCTCGACTTCCCCATTAGACTGCGGGTACCTGGGACTGCTGGTGACGTGGGAGAATCCGTAGCTCTGGGCGAAGACGCGGAATTCTGCCGACGAAAATTGAGGCCCATTATCGCTGACGAGGGTCTCTGGGATCCCATGCCTTGCGAAGACACTTTTGATGATGGAGATCACCGCTGTAGACGTCGTCGAGCGAAGGGACAGCACTTCAGGGTACCTCGAGTAGTAATCTACGAGGAGAAGGTAGTCGGCTTCTTCGTGATGAAATATGTCCACCCCGACTCGCTCCCAGGGACGGCTAGGCGTCACGGTAGGCAGCAGTGGCTCTGCTCGCTGGACCCGCGTGGTAGCACAGTTGGGACAGTTCTCCACCGTTGTCTTGATCTGACTCCCCATGGTCGGCCACCAGACAGCTCCCCTGGCGATGGCGCGGCAACGGTTCACTCCGAGGTGTCCGTCATGGATGAGGGAGAGGACGTGCTTCCGCAGAGAAGCGGGCACCAGCAGGCGTCCACCGCAGAGGAGAAGGCCGTCACCAATACTGAACTCGGCCCGATGAGCCCAGAACTGAGCCATGCTGAGAGGCAGATTCTCTTTCCTAGGCCACCCTTGCTCACAGTACAACTTGAGCTGCGCGCACTCCCCATCTGCAGCCTGGTGAGCTCGGAAGTCGTCGAGGAGGACTGCAAATGTAGGAGGGATAGCACGGAGTGCTTCTTGAACGTACAGCTCCACCTTGTCAACAGCTGGAGTCGCTGGCAGCTGGACGACTGGGTCCCTTGAGAGTGCATCTGCGGTGGCCAGCTGTTTCCCAGGAACGTACTTGACATCAAACTGGTACTGGAGAAGGCGGATGCGGAAGCGCTGGATTCGTGGTGGCATGAGATCGAGATCCGCGGTTCCTAGGAGCTGTACTAACGGCTTATGGTCGGTCTCGAGGGTGAAACGAAGACCCCGAAGAAACTCGTCGAATCCGTTGATGGCCCAGGTGGCAGCCAGTGCCTCCTTTTCGATCTGGCTGTACCTCCGTTCCGTTTCAGTCAGCGCTCGAGAGGCGTATGCAACTGGTCGGCGCTCCCCTGATGGCTGGTCTTGAAGGAGGACAGCACCCAACCCGAAGGAACTGGCATCTGCGGAGACTGTCGTCAACAGTGCAGGGTTGTACCTTGCGAGGCAGATGTCCGACGACAGCATGCTCTTGAGCTTTTCAAATGCTGAAGCCTGCGCTGGTCCCCATGTCCAGGCTGCAAGCTTGTTCAGGAGACTTCTGATTGGCGCAGTCGTTTGAGAGAGGCCCGGGAGGAAGCGACCGACATGGTTGAGCATACCGAGAAAACGTTGGACACCATGAACGTCCTGAGGAGCTGGCATGCGCTGAATGGCGGCCACTTTCTCTGGATCCGGAGTGATGCCATTGGCACCGACGACAACGCCAAGGAACCGCACGCTGGACACGCCGAAAGTGCACTTGGCAGCGTTGAGGGTGACCCCCGCTTGTTGGAGGCGACCAAGGACTGCCTGGAGGCGTTGGTCGTGTTCTTCTGTGGTGCGGCCAAACACAAGGATGTCGTCCATAAGGTTAACAACACCAGCCAACCCTTCCAGCAGGCGAGACATCTGACGCTGGAAGTATTCCGGGGCCGATGTTATGCCGAATGGGAGGCGGCAGTAGCAATACCTGCCAAACGGAGTGATGAAAGTCGTGTACTTCTGGGAGTCGCGCGCCAGGCGTACTTGGTGG
The DNA here is from genome assembly GCF_013339745.2 of Dermacentor silvarum. NCBI lineage: Eukaryota > Metazoa > Arthropoda > Arachnida > Ixodida > Ixodidae > Dermacentor > Dermacentor silvarum. Next base: position 64,905,882 of record NC_051160.1, on the reverse strand, counting down.
AAGCCTGAAGTTGCGTCCAACTTCGAGAAAACGCGTGCGTCACCGAGAAGTCCGAGGGTTTGGTCGACGGTCGGGAGTACGTGGCGTTCACGCAGAACGACTTGGTTGAGTTTGGTCAAATCAACGCACAGGCGGTAACCCCCCGCTGGCTTCGGGACGACGACAAGTCCCGCGCACCAGTCCGTCGGTTCGTCGACGCACCGGATCACGCCCTCCTGCTCCATCTTGTCGAGCTCCTTTTTGACTACGTCTCGTAGCGGTATCGGGATACGCCGGGCTGTGCTGAGGGCATACGGTACCGCGTCAGGCTTGATACGTATCGTGTACTCTTCCGGAAGCTTGCCCAGGCCGGTGAAAAGGGCTGGAGGGACTTCACGAGGTGGTGCGTCCGGCAGAGCTGGTGCGACGGCGCCGACAAACTTGACGACCCCAAGGGCAACGATAGCGGGATAGCCGAGAAGTGGCTGCTCTTGTCCCGCAACGACGTAGAGGCGCTCGTTGACTTGCCTGCCTCTCCAAGACAGCGCCGCGTCGAAGGTGCCGAGAAGCTTCAGGGCTTGTTTCCCGGGTCCGAAAAGTTCTTCGCCTCGCGGCTTATCGAGGACGGCTGGGCAGCCGGGAAACGTGCGCGGAACCACCGAGACGTCGGCTCCAGAGTCCACTTTGAAGACGAGAGGGTTCCCGTTGACACGCACCTCAACGTACCGCCCGTTGCGGGCCACCGCCGCGACGGAGTGGAGCTCGACGGATCCGAGGCGCTTCCCTGAGCGACATACCGCCGCGAAGTGGCCTCGCTTCTTGCAGTGGTTACAGACCGCTTTGGCCGCTGGACAGTCAGACCGTCGGTGAAACTCGTGACCGCAAAATCCGCATTGCCTACTTAGGCCTAGGCCGCATTTCAAAGCCTCGCCAGCTCTGTTGCTCGAGTGCGAACCGTCGGGTCGGTCACGTGACGCAAAGTCAGCAAAGTTGCCAGAGTCCCGTCTATTGCGTCGTCCGCGTGCACGCTGCGCGGGTTTACGCGAAGTCGCCGCGTCCACGTGAGCTGCCGTAAGCGGTTGCCCAGCGGTGAGGGACAGGCGTTGTCTTTCGCGTTCGGCGTCTTCGTGCTGACGAGCTTGCACGAGTGCGTCGTCCAGGGAAAGGCTCGGAGTGCGGCACAGCTTGTCTGAAAGGCGAGAATCCGCCAAACCCACGACGAAACGGTCGCGAACAAGACGCTCTTCAACGGCAGGTGACGGGTAGTTACACTTGCGTACCATGTTCCGAAGGGCCGTGAAGAAACTGTCGACGGTTTCGCCTGTATCTTGCGTCCGCTTGTGGAACCGAGAGCTCTCGTACACCTCGTTTACGGGGTGCACGAAGTAGCTTGTGAGCCGCCGGGTGACTTCCGCGTAGGACTTGTACGCTTCTTCATCGGACATGAGAGAACTGAGGACAATGCGTGCACGGGGGCCCATACAGTAGAGGAGAGTCCTAACCCTCGTCTCGTCCGGGGCTGCGTGCATGCCGGTGGCGAAGGCATAGTCCTCAAATTGCCGTAACCAGGGCAGCCACTCGCCGACATCGTCGAAGGGGAACGGAGCGGGACTCCGGAGACTGGCGGCAGCGAGAGCAGGAACTGGAGCGTCTTTGTTAGCCATGGCAAGTCGCGGGAACCACGCATCCCACTTCTGACACCATGTGGTGGGAGGGTTCGAGCCGAGGCGGCCGAGGAGGCAGGCTGAAGCCCGAGGGCCGCGGAGTAAAGACACACGCTCCGAGTCCCCAGCAGAAGTGCCCCCCGTTTATTCACAGCACAGCCTTTATATGCTACATCCTATAGAGGGCGCCTCATAATCGGCTTAGCACTCGCGCCCTCTACAGTGTCCGGTTTTTTTTTTTCTTAGCTGTTTAAAAAATTACGGCAGAACCCATATCATGAATCCTGACGTTAATGCGATTAGCATTGAAGCAATTGAGGGACGCACCATTTTGACAAACTTAGAAACGTGTCTGCAACCAGGGTCCTCTCTCACGCTTCCCACCACACACGCTGCGCCATCTAGCTTCGACGCTACCAAGTCCACGCATGGCGCAGGTTAGGTTTCGCTGAGTATCGCAGAAATCTTAAAAGATTTTTTTTGTCATTGAAGTACGCCACATACACAGTGGCATATAATCAGTTGGATGGATGGACGGACGGACGGACGGATTCAAAGTGTCTGAAGTTGGCAAAGAAATCTTTGCACTAATGTTGCTGACGGCTCATTTGTAGTAGGGATAAGTATTTTGCTTCCAGTGGATGTTGGAATATATTGTAAATGCCCAAAATGGCCTAAATTGCAGTAGGTTTGGAAAGGCGACAAGGAAGGTGGTGCATTTCAAGGCCTAAAGAATGATGAAACTAGGACACAGCGGCCTGATACGCTTGTACTGCGTCACAGTCCCGTCTAAATCTGTAAAGTCACTTGTTTCGAAGAGGACGATATTTGTGTAGAGCCGTTAGTCCGAGGAAGTGTCGGTAGATTTCTTGGCAAAGCCACAGAGGCAGATATCCATGAGGTAAATTGTATAAATTACGGGTGAATGCAAACATAAATGAAATGAACTACAAGTGCGTGCAATTGGTTCTCCATGTTCACCATTGTAAGCAACTTGAAACCCGATGAGGACCACCAAACAAGGACACAGGACGACGAGCACTGCCTAACAACCGAAATGTGATTCATTAACGCGAGAATATGAATATGGCCTTGGAACAAGTAAAACGAAATTGTTCAGGCACAACTTGCCTGCTTCAGCATAATTGTACAATTTTTTTTAATGTTCACTGCTCGCACAGGGCCGCTACCTGGCGTCACCTGAGCGAATGCGAGTGGCCAAGGCCTTGCTGGGATCCCCGCACTACCTGCTCACCATTTGCGCCTGCATCTTCCATTTGGCAGAACTGGAAGTATGCCTCGTCATCTGCAGGAGGGTCCTAACCGGTAAGCCTGTTACAAAGTCCCGAGTGGTGTCCCCTCCCGTGCGGCGCATCGCTCTCACCATCACACCCACGGTGGCTCATGAAGTGGCTATGGCTTTCTCCTCGTGAGCACGCTTAGATTGCCCGTGATGGCGGCTGCTACATTCCGATGGGCGCGAACTGTAAAATATGCCCATGAGGTTTAGGCAGACGTTGAAGAGCGCCATGTGGTGAAAGCTACTCCGCAGCCCTATACTGCGTCGTATTTCATAGCCTGAGGGTTGGTTCGAGTCATTTAGCCCTACGGATCAATCAGTTAAGCATGTCACAAGAGCCTACTGCACTGGAGCAGGCTTTTGCTTGATCGGAGAGGAATTTACTGTAATACAGATTTGATGGAGCTTTTTACACTACTAGAGATCTGTGCTGTGTTGTTCTTTGTGGTCATTATTCTAGTATTTGTGTTCTTGCATCGGTCGTATTTGCTTTACTTACGGTGAATACCCAGTTGGTTTACAAATGGTAAAGACTTATACAAGCCCCCTTGTCAGCAAAGGTGGAACATGTTTGCAGGGAGGAGGAAAGAAAGGGAGAAGGCAGGGATGTTCACCAGAAATGCGTCTGGTTGGCTGCCCTGCGCTGGGGGACGAGAAACAGGGAATTGAAAGATGAGATAGGCATGGGGGGACAAGTAACACGAGTAAAGAGGACGGCTGCATGCCTACTGATATTCTGTATCCCATACATTTAGAGATGTTTTATCATGGTAAACTAGCGTCACTGCAATGGTTGTATGTTCCACCACTTCAGCAACTAACTTGCATAAACTTCAGCGACGGCTATTATACACTTCCTATTCCTGGATTTCTGGAAGCAGAGCTGTTTAACTGTTCCTATGACGCTCAGCCGCTGCAGCTTCGGTGTTAATCTTCTTCGGTTCCCAAATAAAATAGTGCTAAACTTTGTTTGTATGGATATCTGCGGCCTAAAGAACATTTGTTACTTCGCGGGACATCTTGCATACTGCCAGACTTGCCAGTCCACAGTCAACTCTATTGATTACGAATATCGAGACCTAGTGCCTCGCTGCACTCTGGTGATCATGTCCAACGAAAGTGTTCTTAAAATTATCTCACCCGCCGTAGTCACCGAATGAAGAAATAAGGCAAACAACCATGTTATGTTAACGCAGCAGAAGTTCTGTGCCATTGCACAAGACAATCGTATTGCGGCCATTGATGCATTTCATGCGCGTTCTGCTCCGCAACATGAGAATCAGTCTGCGCAGAGAGCGGGAAAAATGCTGTACACGTTGAGTATAATGTCTGAGGCTCTACAGTAAAGCCACGTTCTGCCAGAAGTGGTCGTTTCGTGAGAATGTCCAGAGCACGTTTGCCTGTCAGTGGAACGCCGCAGGGCATAAGTCCCGCATGTCCGACATTCAACGGTTCGTATTCGCGATTCAATTTTCCCCCAGTATTGTCATTGTGAGCCCAACCTGTCAGTTATGCATGAGGCTGTCCAGTTTTGAATGGTTTACGCCTTCCACGAACGGGGATTTGCAGCATGGTCATTGTTTTCATGTACCGAGGCTTGGCCTATGTTCAACCCCCCGTGTCACCGGACCGTGAAAACAATACGTGTGTCTACCTCTGAAGAAGAGTAAGGTCGCATTCACAGTACTGGGAGCCTACGTATCACCGTCAAGCAGACTGCACTGTGGGTTTTTACGGGGAAGTTTGACGTCTCCACAGCCGTGGGGGATGAGTTTACATTTTATATTAAATTTCATTCTAATCTATTTAAGTGCTTTCATTTTCACTTACATGAAAGGAAGAAGCATTCACGAAACTGCGCTCCCCGTAAGTTTTTCAGCCCGAGAAAACTATACGAGGACTGAAGAGAAAACCACGCGACACCAGCGCTGTTCGTGCACTGGTGTCGTTCGCTGCGCTTGCTGCTCGTGCTACTAGTGTGCATCTTTGCTTGAGATGTTGTCCTTAGCCTTTTCCTCAAATAAAACCTCGTGTAGATTTTTCGCGCAGAAAAGTTAGCGATGCACCTCTACCAACTTGCTCAGTTCACTCTACTTCTAAGCTTAATACGTTCTTCTTGCGCTATGTACGAAAACATGGGAACATTCACTAAACGCTGCTACATTTAGTAGCTTGAAGGAGTTTAGGCTCTCTCGAAATGAGGGCAACGGACCATCTACAGACAATTCTAAGATATAAAGCTATATTAAATAATTGAAACTTCATGGTAAGTAAGACGGAGGTTCAGTAAAAAGAAAAAAAGTAAACAGGATCACTGTAACCTACAAATAATATGCACAGCTTTCCTAGCATTTGAACAAACCTAACAAAGGTCAACCAAGAAAATATAATGCAAGGACAATGTGCATAGGCCTGTGGCTTGGGGGCACTTGTGACAAATTCTTTGTAACAAGCGAAGGAGGTAAATCCGCTTTTTTCATTGTGCCTATTCACCACGAACATATCTCGTAGCTGGTATTTTGGTGTCGTTGTTATGTCGATACCTTTATTGCGAAATTCATTTACCAAGGTAGCAAGGTGAAAACATAGCATATGCTTTCCATATTCGCATGTCAGTGATTCACGACCCATCATTCAGGACTGCGTGTAGCACGGGTATTATCATTAATTTCAAGACAAGGGTTTCTAAGGTGTTTTTTTTCTTTTCATTTTGAATAGACTAGCAAGATACTTTATAAACCCAAAATGAGACCACAGTTACACTGTGCATTTTTAAACAAGTCAGTAGTATGAGAAAGACAAAGCCCTTTACCCGCTAATCGAGTGAAACACTTTTGCCAAATAATGCCAATCATTACCTCTCGGGAAGCTCCAAGATCAACTCGAGGGGAAGAACACCCTTTGCCTCTCAACAAAGAATACCCTTGATCGAATCCCGGCCGCGGCGGCCGCATTTCGATGGAGGCGAAATGCAAAAACGCCCGTGTGCTTACGTTGTAGGGCACGTTAAAGAGCCCCAGGTGGTCAAAATTATTCCGGAGCCCTCCACTACGGCGTGCCTCATAATCAGAGCTGGTTTTGGCACGTAAAACCCCAGAAAGAAGAAGAAGAAGTTTTAAATGTGATCTACAACGTTCACATTTTGGCCAATATTTAAAACGTGAGACTAATTAACTGACTTTGCAAAACAACATAAAAACACCGCATACTAGGAAACGTGATCATCAACACCACTGAGTTGGTGTGAACCTGCTAGCACACTCCGTCGTTTTTATAACATTGGCTACATTTAGCTGGGACACTCTGTATATAGAACTGCTCGTGGTCTTCATACGACCCCTGGATAGTATCACCCATAATTCCCTGTCTCTCTATCCTCAATCTAGGGAGATCAACGCCACAGATTCTTTCTGTTGGAGGATTGCCGGCGAAGTAAGTTCCTCTGGAACGGACGCCGCTACGTACGGAATGAAGAATAAGGGCGCAGTGGCAGTGGTGTGCGACCGCCGTGGCCACGTCACCTCCAGTGCATCGACCCGCCCCTGCACGATCACGGAAGCCGAAGAGCTGGCCATCGCGTTAGCCATCTGCGAAGGCCAACACGCAAACAAACCACTGAGGATCCTCACGGATTCCCAGCAGGCCTGCCGCAACTTCCTACAGGGAAGAATCGCGAGACCTGCGGCACAAGTCCAAACCATCATTTGGATACCGGGCCACGCTGCCCTCACGGGTAACCTTTATGCCGACAGAGCAGCTCGAGAATTTGCACATAACCGAGCATTCATCACGCCGACTGCAGATGACCCTGACCAGTGGCGCACCGACGGGGGAGGGGGGGGATTCGGGGGTTGTAACACCCCCCCCCCCCCTGAGGCCGACTTAACCCCCCCTTTTGTTTAACCCCTTTTCTTTCCTTACGCATTTGAGTACTGCAACTAAGATGTAAGATGCGCAATCGTCTGCACACTCGCAAAAAGCGCATTTTTTGACAGTTTCCCGTGAAGAAATCGAAATTAGTGCTGTTTAGGTGGTATTGGCAAACTGTCAACCCCCCCCCCCCTGGCAGAGACCCTGGGTGCGCTACTGACCCTGACCCAGTTGACCCCGAGTATTCAGCAATCCTGAACTACCACAGAGGGAGTCGCTTGCGATATCCCCCACCCCATCGAATACTAAAGACAGAGGATGCCGCTGCCTGGCGTAGGCTCCAGACAGGCACTTACACGAACTTACACATATTACATCGCCTGCACCCCACAGCCTACAAGGACGAATGCCCGTGGCGTGGGGCCACACAAACCCTATCCCACATTACGTGGGAGTGCATGCTACACAACATAGAACACCATGACACGAACACCACGAGGGAGCAATGGGAGGCACTGCTGTCCACCTCGGCCCTCGACGACCAGCTCAAGCTGATCCAGTGAGCAGAGAAGATTTAAAGAGCCAGCGGAGCCCTGTACCAGGGGCCCCGACCATTAGCGATGCCCCATCGAGGCAAGATAAAACCCTACCTTTGTAATAAAGTTTATCTATCTATATATCTATCTCTGGAACGAGGACACCCGACCATGTACCGTTCTCAAGTGAACCCAGCATGGAGTGCCCATTTTCCATGAACGAACTAGAAGCTACGCTTTGTTTATACCGGCGTTTCTCAGCGCCAGGATCCATGTGAAGCACAAGTGCCCCCAAATTCATTTCCAACTCTGGATCAGTGGAACTGATTTTACAGACAAGGCTGCTCGAGCGACACATCAAGAAGACCACATCATTCCCATTTCGCTCTCCTGGACAGACGCTGCAACGAAGCTTCGCCACCTGGTACGCACACTTTCATTAGCAAAGTGGTATATCTCTAATATATGGCGCACCAGACAACACAAATTAAACTTCTCATTGCAACTCCTAACTACACCTTGAAGCCATCGACGTAAGTCGTCGCTTCTGTGTCGGCTGTGGTTGGAAGTTTCCTTCACGAAGACTTACACTGATTGCAATGACCGACAGTGCTACAAAGATAAGAACCTTATGTAAACTTATGAATCTTATGTAAACTTAAGGAAACCTTTCGGTAACGCCCTTGCAACGGGGTCTTCAACAAAATAAAATGAAATGAAATGCACCGAGCATTTATTGTGCCACTGTCATCAATTTGAATCACAAAGACGCTCTCCAACCTAGTCAAGCCCGTCTGACCATGGCCGTCAGCATCGCCAATGTAGGACACTGCGACGATTTGGTTTGACACTGCGACAATTCGTGGAGGCGATACTCGAACACTTTCGCCATCGCTCCATTGACCCGCCAGTCAGTGAAGGCACTTCTGAGCTTCTTAATGGCATTTGGCCTGTGTGAACGCCTATATCTGCGTGACGCCGTTCACACGCGTGCACAAATTTACTGCGTCCTACCTTACCCCCTCGCTCTCTCCCATCTTCCTTTTCCCGTTTTCCTTTCCCCGGCTTAGAATAGCCAACCGGTCGCTTTTTGTTTATAAATACTCTTGCCTTCCGCCTGTTCGCTTCGCCTTTCTCTCTCAGCACAAAGCTTTAGTCATCTTTTTAAATGTTTCTTGCCGCTTAAAAGAAGGAAGGAAAGAGTGGAGAAGGCAGGGAGGTTAACCAGTTAAGCACAACCGGTTTGATACCCTACACATGGGAGCGGGATGAGGGTGAATGAAAGAGGGGGAGGGGAGAGAGCACATAACACAGCACACACATCGTCAGTCACAGTCCGTCATTCTTGCGTGGTACATGACATCACTGTCACAGCCGCTTGTCCAAGCCCGTTTCTTTTAAAAACCTGAGCAGTGCCTTCATCGCTTTCAGCTGCGATGTCTTCTGTCGACGACACGTGAGAATCGTTTCAATTAACATTGACCTATTGTCGAGGTGCACTAGAACGGACGCCAGGGACTGTCTCGGAACAATATATTCAGGACATTTGCATAGAATGTTGTCTAGCGTCTCCTCGCAAAGACTGCAGGCATGGCAAAAAAAACGTTGTCGGCCATTCCAGTGAGAAATGGATAAGATTTCGTGAATGCCACCCCTAGCCATAAGCGATAAAGCATAGTGGCCTCTCTTCGGCAGAGTCCAGTTGGCATACAGAGATGCATCAAAGAGGACAGGTGGTATTGACGATTGCTCCGGTTGGTCTGGCTGCTTGGTGTGCACCATAGAGAGAGCGTGATCTCCTGTGCCAGCACTCGAAGTCTGCTAGCTGCGTCGAACCGTGAAAATTGCATGAGCTCTTCCTGTGTGTCTTCAAGTGCCCGAGCGGCATTATCGGCGTCTTCGTTCCCTATGACGCCACAGTGACAGAAACGTCACGTGGTGCCCTTTCTCATGGGATGTATGGAGTAGGTATCTAATATCGAATACTAGCTGTTCGTATGGACCGCGACGCAGAACTGATAGCACAGATTCTACGGCTGCCTTTGAGTCACTGAGGATTGACCATTGTCGAGGTGGTTCCCGATTGACGAAACAAAGTGCAGCGCGAAGAGAAGCTAGTTCCGCAGATGTCGATGTCGTTGGGTAGTCAGTACTGAAGCTGGTGGTTATAGCTCTTGCTGGGACAACCACAGCACCGGACGAACACTGGATGTTTGTGGAACCATCAGTATAAATATGTGCACTGTCCGCATAACTCTCGTGTAGAAGAAGCAGAGACAGTTGTTTCAGCACAGGTGACGACAGCTCAGATTTTTTCTTGATTCCTGGTACACTGAGATGTACTGGGGGGCTAATAAGACACCAAGGGGATATCGATGGTTTAGACGCAGCGGTGAAGCCCGAGGTAAGTTTGTCGTTGTATTTGATAATAGTTTTAGAGAACGATGCTTGGCGCCTGTCTGATTGTAGTGTTGCAAGGTGGTGATAGGGGGCACGTGCAAAATGTCTGATGTGCGTCCTCAGGGCTTCCACCGTAATGTGAGTTTGCATCGGATGGTCCCGAGCAATCGCAATAATTGCCCCTGTTGACGTGCATCTGGGCAAACAAAGGCAAACTCTGAGTGCTTGAGCTTGTGCTGCCTGCAGAACATGATTATTTGTCTTGCCGCTTAAAAGTTATACAAGCAGCCATTGTTCTAACGTGGTTGTTTTTCTTGTATATTTCCAGGTTTTCCTTTCCCCATGGTTCCAATTTTGGTTTCCCTCTACAGCATATGCAATGTTGCCATGGACGTGGCCGAGTGGGAAGCCTCGGGCATTGCCAAACAGAAACAAGCTTCGTCATGAGCTGCCGAACCGCACCAAGTTCCGGAACAGTCTCGAATTGCATCAATCGCTTCTTTTACATCATTGTTTATTGAGTTTCCTTCAACATTGTTTATTATATTTTACGGCAAAGCTGTATTAAAGCAGTTGGTCAACGGTTTTGTGCTGTGCTCATGGTGGCGGTAACGCGTGGAGGCGCATTGGGTATTGATGAGACATAGGCACATTACACAGAGTGGAGCAGCTTTAGTATTTCCGGCTTCGCATACAGGAACTAGTGTTCCGAAAGACTCGGGTGTAGCACAGTGTTTGCCCGTGATTCAGTGAAGCGTTGGCCAAGTCCTAGGTCGGTTTCGGTTAGGCACAAGCCATGCTTCTACAGGACTTACGAAGGGTTTGAGAACTCTCCTACACAACTCCACTCTGCATTTTATGGTTGACTTGTTCGCTTCGATATACGTCTGAGAAGGTTGTAATTTGTTGGTGGTGTTCTTTTTTTGAAATATAATATTTTTTCCACAAACTTCGGCTTTTTTATGGCTTTACCACGGCCTGTGGTGCAGAGCAATATCGTCAGCATCAGGACCATGCCTAGTACGCCATAATGGGCGATTCAGCAGTTGATTAGAGCCACGGTGTACAGAGCCATGCCTTGTGAAGACCTGAAGGAGCGCGTCATCGCTTATATGGATGGCTCCGTAACCAGCAGCAGCGCTTTCCTCACCCTCGCCGTCCCAATTCATCCGCTTCAATGAATCGGCCAACAGCATTTTGCATAGCTCGGCTCTTCGACGACTGCGGAGCTAGGAGGCATAAGTCTGGGACTGTGCCTGCTTCTCAAAGGGACGTCGTCACCTGTGAAATGGGCTTTAGTGTGTGAGACTCGCGCATAGAATTGAGTCGCGTGCAGACGAGTAGCCGCGTGACATCGTTTGTGCGAGACATGGCGACTTGCACGTGGCTTATGCATTGCAGCACTCGTCAAGAGAGGCACGTCCCTTCGTCTCCAGTGCGTACCGAGGCACTGCGGCATTCCCGGTAATGCGCGAGTGGACCAGCTTGCCGCCAAGGCTCCACAGTAACTACCTAGTGATCGCCCACTTTCTCTCGAGGAGACACGCCTGCTCATTCGGGCGCGTGTCGCCACACCGCATCCGGACCCTCAAGTCGCACGCGGGCACTGAATTCCCCCAATAATAAGCACGGAATCCCTAACATGGCCTTCGGCGGTTCTGCACTATGTCCACTTCGGCTGCGTGGGGACTGCGGCGTGCAAGGACTCGCCTTGGACTTGCCCCATCGGATTTGAGCTACTACTGCGCACAAGCGGATGTGTTTGCACCATTGATGCTTCGCAGCACCACATATTTAGCAGCCCGTCGAACGCTTTTGGATATATACCACGCCCTTGGCCTTTCGCTCGACAGCGTTAAATGCCTCCTCTGGTCACGTGGAGGGCGTGGATCGATCCGCGTTCGAAATCAGGCATATTGTAGCCTGGCCAACTTTATTGACCCGTGAGCATTGACGACGTGCGTGATGTACTCGAGCTAGCAGGATTCGCGCCCACAAGTTGACCGACGCAGCACTGTTCGTTTGCTTTGCACATACCTACTGAGCATGTTTAGCTTTCGCATAGCAGCTTATGCCGGAAGAGCTGTCAGCTCCGAGCTGTATATCAGGCGTCCTATTAACGCGAAAACGTTAAGGGCCCCGTGTCGCAAGAAATCCGGTGTCGGCGTCGGCGGCGTTTTTCGCTAGAGAAACTCATCCCGTATATTTTCAGATATATGCATATGCCACGCCTTGCTATATCACATGCGGTGTTTATATTGCCACACCATTCTATGCTCATACCTTGTCTTACATTCTTCACAAAGTTATTCCTCGGAATTTTGAGAACGACAGCCCACAGATAAATGTCATGAAACAAGACACCGACAGCGAATGCCTTTTATGTTAAATCTTCTCAGATTGAAATAATAAAAGTACGAAACAATACCAGAAACCTGAAAATGATGTAATTGTTTGGGCGCGGCTTTGCACGACCTCCAGGATCAGCCCACGCAAGAGGCCGCGTTCCTAACAGTAAGCTCGCCTTCTTGCATAGCGTATACCACCAGCTAGTGTTTGTAAGGGTGCGGTCTCTTCAGGGTCGTCCCGAGCATACCTCCTTGTACTTTTTTGCACGACCAATAAAAGTTTTCACCACCACCGCCGGCGTTTCCCGGTAAACATTACGGTTACGGGTACATAAGCTGCAGTTGCCGGGAAGCGTGATAAGCAGTTAGGGATATTTTAATGCTGTCGCGTTCCACTCTTAAAGGCGAAGCTTAAGCATTCTCCAATTTTTTTTTTCATCCTTCCCGTTCCTTCAAGTTCTGCATCATACAGCTCACCGGTAATCAGGTGTTAGCACAGGGCTGTACTGGGTGTCCCAGCTAACGTTAGCCAAGCTCTTATAAATAAAATATTGAATATACGTGGACGCAACCAATGGTTTTCTCTCAGCAGTGACGCACCTCACCAGGAGGAATCTTTTTTCATAATTGAAGTATGGGTAATTAGATTATATTAATTACCGAACTTTTAAATTACTGAATTGAGGGCGCGAATTTTGATAGAAAATTAATAAATGTGTTTTAGAACACCCGATTCAGTTGTTTTCAGTACGCTATTTCTGGCGTGATTATTTTCTCCGCATTTAAAAAAAAAAACGCGCGATACATGAAAATAGCAGCCTGATTACGCGTCCGCGCGCATTGACACCAGGGATCGCAGGCGTTATATTGTAGAATTAACTCTGCTCAATGCATTTGCCTTAATCCGCAACGCAGCTGCGCACTGCATTCGTTTCGCGCTTCGCGCGAAGCGAATGCTCACAGTTCGGCTCGCAGTTTGCGGTGACCAACGCCAATACCGATGCCTCGCCGCTTTCACGTGGCAGCCGAGCCAGGAATTGAGCAGAGTTAATTCTTCCGAGTAACGCCTGGGACCGCTGGTGTCGCAGCGCGCAGAAGCGGCTATGTTCATATTTCGCGCGTTTACCTTTTAACGCAGAAAACATAATTAGGCGAGACTTAGCGCACTAAAGATTACTGAATCTGGTGTTGTAAAACACTATTATTACTTTTCTACCCAAATCCGCAGTTAAGTAATTAGAAATTTCGTTATTTATTATCATCTACTTATCGACACTTTAATTATGAAAACAGATCCTCTTCGTACGATACGTCACCTGCTGACAGAATACCATTGCTTGTATCCTCATATATTCTGTTTTTATGTTTAGGTGCTTGGCTAACGTTAGCTAGGACACCCTGTATAGATATTGCGCAATCAGCAGGCTTTCCTCTTCTCTGTCAAGCAACTCCCAGCTCTCTCAACGCAGTCGTTCGCGCTAGAATTAACTTGAAGTACTTTTCAGAACGTTATGGGCTTGCGTGCCATAACGTGTCTGGTCACACTGCTGGTTTCCTTCAGTGCTCGAGAGTTGACACTGACACTGTTCACGAAGGGATCGTAAGCATTCCCTTGCGACTACAGCTTCACTGCTGGCAAAGTGAATTCAAGACAACGGTATAACTATAACCACAAGCTGTTGTACTGCGCAAGGAATTTTCGTAGTGTAAAAAGGCACATACGTAAAGCGTCCTGATACGCAGTGGCCATAAGCCTCTCTGATTCCACATTTGACGCGCTGTCGCCTCTGCCACAACTGTAGCAACGGCGACGCCCGACGAGAACGCTTGATCTATCGTCGTTGCGACAGCTGCGTAAACGCAAGAGTCGTAAAAGGTCGCATGAAACATCTGTCGCGGTACATCAGATGCGAGGAGACCTTAACCTATCACCTTTAATATACGCCTGCAAACTCTTCTGCTATGAAGAAGCAGCGTCTGCATGGTGTTTTTCTTCTCAAAAACATTGTAAGGAACCTGGTGGAAATATTACTAAATGATTAGGAGCAACCGTGTACTTTCGCTTTGTTCGCATTCTCCAGTGTCATTAATACTGCGTATATACCAGACGCATTTGCTGAATTCGCAGTTATCCGTGAAGTGGATAACTGGCCATGTGGATAACTGGATAACTGACTATGGATAACTGGATAAGTGGATATAACCTTTATATGCGTCATGCTCAGTGTACTGGACGCAAGATAAACCGCAAATACCGGCGCGATTTTCGGGAATACGAAGGATCATTGATGAGAATTTTAGTATGGCGGACTACGTTAGTGATTCTAGCGCAGCAGCATTACTTGACTTCAACAATTTTAACTGTATATTCGAACAATTAAATTGACCTCTTTACACCAGGCATATTTCCTTTCCGCTGAAAGCCAGATTGAGAGCGATGAAATTTTGGGTCGTCTATCGCACATACGGCTGGAAAAGTACGTCGTTATCAGCGTCACCGTTTTGTAAACCGATCGAAGGAACATTCGTTTCCGTTCTGGTTACCTTTTTTATACGCCGCTCCCGAGAGAATTCGTAATCGATCATTACGTTTGTTCAAGTAAGATCAGCGTAAGGGGCAGTCGCGGCCGAATTTCGAAGTTAGCAAATTAAGAAAACAACTTGGTTTGCCTAACCAAACTTTTCCCTTGCGACTTTAACTTCGCAAACTTCACTGGAACCATGACTGAAGACTTTAACCGTGCGCGAACAAACAGACAAAATATTTTTAGGCAGGCATCTTGCGTATCACGCCTTGCACGGAGCGGTATTGGTGACTCCGTGGCCATAGCGCCTTATCCGCTGATGAGAACGAGGTCACATGTTCGATTCCAAGACGTGGTGGTAACGTTTTTCCGAAGCACGTTATGCAAAAAGTGTCCATGTACCATGCCTTTCTGTCAAGTTAGAAAAAAGCAAGAGGGCAGAGCGTAACCAGCAGACTATTTACCTTGCCAACGCCCGCTACGCTGGCGTTTCTCATAGCCTACAGGTTCCTATGAAATATTAAACCCCCTAACTTCAACGGCTTCCACAGCTTTCAACACAGTCTTAAAGGACAAACAAAAATAAAATTAAAGTTTCGTGGATGCTGTGCTTTGACAGACGCACGCAAACCAAGATCTTTCCCTCGTCAAGGCCGCTCTCGTGTATTGGTCGAGCACCGCCTGTGTTATAATGCCAGCCTAGTTGAGCAATCCGGGTCACTCTTCATCTTCAGACAGCACCACCTGGAGCAAAGGGGATGACGAGTGCTACTTTTTTTATTGATTATCTTCCTGCAAACGGGAACGTGAGTCGTCGATACTTGTCACGTCACAAGATTGTATTATCCTGTGCACAGTATTATCAGGATGCTTGTGCCAAGAAGTTTCAAAGTCATACTTGGCTTCAAACACTGTGGTTTGGCCGAGGATCGTCACACTGATACGGCATATTCTACGCATTAAGTGTTCAGGAACAGCAAGTAAAAACAAATATTAGGGTCCCTCTACAGGTCTGAGTTAGCAAGGGTGTGGACTCTTTCTTTTACCAGTAGCACCCACTTAAGAAGGTGCCCACTGTATCAGGTGATGAAGTTACCTTGTTTCTGTTACTCTGACATGAAGTGAAGGCAGTGACTGATAACTAAACTTGGAGTAACGTAGCCCACGCGCTAAATTCTGAAATCGCCAACGGCAGCAACGAGTCCAGAGAGGCCTACATAACAGTATCAAATCACAAAACTCGATATGTTATAGGTGCATCTGGCTGCATCTGTACTTGATTGTTCGTGTCCGTGGGAGTACATGTGGTTTTGACAGCAGCTTCACCATCAAATACTGAACCTCAGAGAAGAGTGTTCTAAATGGCGTAAAGTAATGCAAATGTGTCGAATGACGTCTTTTGACTTATCTGCGATGATATCATGCACCTGACCTGAAAAATGCAGCAACCCCAACTGCGATGTTTTGCCTACGATGTTTTTCCTGCCATGTTTTGCCCCGGCTTTTTTTTCAACAGGTTTAAATAGAAACGAGAGAGAGAGAGAGGCTCCATTACGTTTGAACATAAGCGTAGAATACTCGTCGCAGCAATCGAAGTATGGCTACGCGTTTGCGTTTACGCGCTGGAGTTTCGGTCGGACAGCTTTAACCTGCTTAGGTCCAGCGTCCACGCCTATGGGCAATGGCTCTCATTCCTTGCAAGAATAAATCAGAAATTATCAGCTGAATCATTCTGGTACAATATCAAGCTAGAGGAACGCGGCACTATTAGTCAAGCGTGTCAACGGAAATGTAAGTGAATGCACAATTATTTTCTTATGGGCCCAGATCAGGCGGAAATCTAGAAAAAAAGTCCACGCGAAGAACCTGCCGTGATAGTCACTGATTCATTATCATTGTGCTCATCCCTCACTGCTTCTTGTGACTCTCGCGTATTGAGGACGTTTCATTCATCGATACCTGGTTATTTGAGAAGTTTGCGTTTAATTTGGGTGCCTGGCCATAAAGGACTTATTATAAATGAAATAGCAGATTCACTAGCCAAGGCATCGATAGCCGGACCAATTTTTCCGTATTGTCCTTTGACTGCTCATGTCACTGCTGCTAGGTTTCGCAGAAGTGTCATTATGCAGGCAGTCTCGGGCTCTGCTCCAACTAATTCTTCGGAATACAGACATCTTCTATACCCTTGGCACAGAGACTTTTGCCAAATCCGGAAAATTGAAGTGGCCATCACGAGGCTGCGCTGCCGTATCCCTACGTTAAACTTTTATTTACACAGGTCTGGTCTGGTGCCCTCACCATTATGCTCCTTCAGTGGCGAAGCGGAGACAATAGACCATTTCTTGTTGTCTTGTAGGCGTTTTTCTGCAATAAGGAAAAGACTACTGGAAATCCCGCTTCGCAATATTGGCCTAGATTTATCGGAACCTGTGATTCTATCTTTTGGAGCCAGTATTATTGGGTTCAGCCACAGAAATGCTTGCTTGGCAATCCAAAATTATCTCACTGAATGAAATCGATTACCATGTTAAACTTATTGTCAACTCTCCCACCATAGTTTTCTTTTATTCATTTATTTCTTTTTAACCTATTATTAATTAGTTTTTTTTTCTTCTTTCCTCACAAAATCTACCTATCTCATCTCCAGTATTATATTCGTTAATTCCCTTGTTTTTATGCACCGAGTATGACCACCCGATTCATGGCCAATCCCCCACTGTGGGTATGCGCCACAACCACTCAGGTCAACAGCAACAACAACAACACCATGTGTCCTGAAACCTGCGTCTGTTTTTTTTTTTTTTCGGCGAACAAAAGACGCTTTTATCAGAACAAACTTGTATGTCAACATACAAATATCGATGCTGATGCGAGAATGTGTCCGTGCGATCTGATCAAAGAAGCAGAGCCTCTATTCACGAAAAGCACTTTTTTAAGAGCAAATTCTAGCTAATCCTAACGCTCGACATATTAGGGAAGTTTACCAGCCCATGACTAAAACCATTTACCAGCCAGTTGGGCCGCAGTTTTACAGGTTCGTAAGAGACGGGTTGACTATAACAAATAAAACTGACCGTAAATTGCATTGTGTAACTGGGATTTTTCTGAATCTGACGAGGTTAAGTACGTATAATATTATGTATGATGAGCTTAGTTGAAAGTAATTACCATGCCGTTTTTATGACAGCACGATAAACCATAAACATATCTGTATTTCAGACTGAAATCCCATCAACGAAGTGCGCACGAAACGTCTTCATTAAACTTTCCCTTCTCTTTTCTTTTTACATACAAAGTAGAAAGGACGTCACAAAAGTTAACCTTTTACCTGTTTCATACATCCAAAATAGGGTAACGAAATCGAAAGAATCATTGCCGGACGATATCACGTACTGAACTTAACAGGCACCATCATTTTGCAAGGAAAACGTTTTCAGAACTGGGCCTGTGTTCACAAAAAGCTGTTATGTTAGAAGCTAGAATTGTTCGTAAGCAAGAGACTCTGCCAATATTTATGCTTGGCATATCATTGATGAAGGTGCCAGGCCAATGGCAGAAAGCCCTTACGAAAGAAAAGCTTTGTCAATGAGCTCCCAGATGTTGCCAAGCCAAAGGCATTTCTATTTGCTTCTTGTGATTGATCTTCTTACTTCATCCATTTATTGTTCATTTCTATCATTCTCTGACGTATTCGAGTGATCAGTTTCCCTCGTGTCTTACACGTTGGCGCGGTACATTTGTGGAAAGTGATTTGGAAAACCGTACAACCTATGAGAGACAACAGAGTTGCGGCGGTAGAAATGGGCAAGGTGGTTCTTGCTGATGGGAAGGTTGATGACAAGAAGGAATGGACCCACATGCGAAAAACTGGACTTCACAGGTAGGAAATGGCAACAGGTCTCTACGACTTGTTTGCAGTTTCTAAACTAGTCATCAAGAGTGCCATGCGCAGTGGGCGCACGTGTTCAGGGAGAGAGAGGTTTCAGTGAGGAAAGAGGCGCTGTTTCGGTTTTCCTGCAAGGAGCACGGCGCAGCGCCTCGAGTTCACGGCGCGCAGATCCAGTCGTGCAAATGCAGTCGTGCAAATGTAGCGCGGCAGCTGCGTGCTTCGTGGCCTTTGCCAATCGAGGAGGAAAGTATAGCGCTGAACCAGTTGTGCCGTCTGCTGCTGGTAGTTAAGCCTTTTTGAAGACTGCGCGCGTAGCAAAAGGGATGGTATTTTCCTTTTGACGTCACAGTAACCGCTATAGACTTCCCAGCCTGAGTTTGCGATATGGTAGCTGCTGTGCAGCGCTGTTCGCGGGAGCAAGTGGAAAAGTCGCCAAGCAGTGCGGTCGCGCAGACGTGTTGGTTCCGGGAGTACGGGCTGCCAAGATTCTGTCTCCCGTGCATTTATTCGCACGAGCCTACCGTTCAGTGCCCCAACAGCCTCGAAGACACGAAGGGCATACACTTGCTCGCGAAATTGTACATATTTCCGGGCAGGTAGTTCGAAACGTAAAATTAAGCCGGTTCCACGCTAGTGAAATCTGATGAAACAGCCGAGCTCTGAGAGCGCGGATGTATAGCGTAGTAGGTATGACGCTCGCCTTCAGACCGTGAGTATTCGGGTTCAAATCCCGCCTCTCTCGCTTTCTCTCTATCTGTGTTTCTCTTTATTTCTTTCTCTCTCGTTCCTTTTCTCTCTCTGTGTGTCTCTATCGATCTCGTTTTTTCTTTCTCTCGCCCATAGGAAGTTGTGTTACAATCGTCGGTACAATGCAACCATATGGTTCCCATAAATGAATGTTCTGCGAGCGTGGGTGGGTGTACAGCCTAGTGGCCACTCGCCTTCGGACCGTGGGTACCCGGGCTCGAATCTCGCCTGGCCAAGAAAGTTTATTTATTTCTCTCGCTCTCTGTCTGTCTCTCTTTCTATCTCTCTCTGCACCTCGTCTCCCCATTTCATACTCTCTCCACTTCGCTGGAAACTGCGAACACCATCGCTCCGTAGGGATCAACCTCGACCTTAAACAGCTCCACTGTTAAACAGAGAGGTGACAAGCGTGCACCACTGCTAGCTGTTGGCATACTTAACTAAGTCCCGCTTGTTCGCTTTCGCAATGTGTTTAACGATTGTCGGGTAAAATATGTATCTATGTCACGCCTTCTCTGGATGCCACCGCTGGGATTCGGCAGGAGCGGCAGCTTCGGGCAGTTGCAGTCAATGGCGTGATGGGATGCGATATCGCGGCGTGTTAAAATCGAAAACGCAAAAAAAGAGGCAATGTGTATCCTTCAGATAATAAAAAAGCATGAAAAAACTCGCGTCGGAAGCCTCCTATGAGGGTCATTTCTTGGCCATCGCGTCGCGTGACACAACGACTGTGACTTCCCTCAAGTGTGGAAACCCATGATGAATTTACGCGCCTGTCACTCAGACACTTTGGAATGCTGTCCAGTCCAATGCAGATCGGGTGCTTCTATACGCGATCTTCCTACGACCATTTCGCCCGACCCGGATAATCGTAGATCATGATCGTAGGCTGTCATCTGCAGCGTAATACTAAATGACTTCAACCAGCACGATCCGAATTGTTGAACCACGCAACAGCTACTATTCTTGATGGCGATAGAAAATTTTGATCCGTATCAGGCTTGATCGCGATGTAAAGTGCCCCCATTGCACCGGTATTAAGAAACGACCGAGAGCCAAAGCGATTCAAACCACCGCTGTTCTCCTCAGGCAACCAAACTCGCGGAGTCATGAGGCCACGCAATACGGCCCGCATCCTTTAGAGAAATCGGCTACCTAATTATACGTCTGTGCTAAAGCGTTCAACAGCTTGCAACTTGCAACTACATAAATGTTACCGGTCAAGCTCGTGTTGTGAAACAAACACGAGAAAGCTCAATGTGCATGCACGCGCAAATCAGCCGACGCCTAATGCGTCGCTCAAAGCAGGTCAAAGTAGAGCTGTAGCGATATTCGCGTCATCAGGAGCAAACTGTCATGTTTAAGCTACAAGGTGCAACAACAATACTGCTGCGAATAACAGCGAACATTTAAGTAAAACAGCAAGAGAGAGAAACTGCATTGAACTGATTGTGCTTGTTTACTGCGGGTGCAGCGCCTCTTCCACGGCCCCACTGGCTATTGCGGCTCGCCGGGCCTTGTCGAGCGTAGCCACCTGGCTTCCCAAGTCCAGTTCAGGGAGTCGCGCCTCTCACGACCAATTGCTGATTGTATCGTTAAGTAGCGGCAATACGGCGTCTGCCGGACAGCAAACTTTCGCATTTCCCACTTGGTTGATTTTGCGGACGGCTGTTATTCATGCCAGCCTGCGTTTCCTTTCATACCATTTACCCAGGGTGTATTTGTCACGATTGTGCCAGTTACCGCAGCATTACCGGGCTCTTTGGCTGCCGGACCGTGGAATCATCGCGAAACAACGACGACGCGAGGAGCAATATTGCAAAGCTCGGGCATCGCGAGCGCCTCACGGTGCCGACGACCTGATGCATGATGACGCGCCGCTGTCCGCTGGGGGAAGGAGTGGCGCTGGCGTCTGTCGGCAAACTTATGGTTGGGAGCCCTATCCTGATAGCATGACGTCGTGTTAACATAATTATGGCCATTTATGCTGATTTTGCAATAGAATGTCTTTTTTTGGGAAGTTACTCGCACTTTTTCGTATCGGATATGTTTCAAGCCTCTTTTGTGGCCCGATCCCGGAGATTGTGCGATCCCGGAGAATGGAGGCCGATCCTGAAGATAGATCTAGTACCGGTGCTCTCGGCAGTATTGGTACCGGCACCACGTTGAGATCGGCTGGTAATATTGATACCGGGGGTAACGGGAGCGTTCTCGCATTTTTCCCGCTAGACTGCTAGCATTTTTGACGCTGAGGGCCTCTGAATAAATTTTACGGCTTATGCACCCATTTTTCGCCCCCAACTCGCTCAGGAAGACATTGTATGGAAGACATAACAAAAGGTTCAATCACCTTTCTTTTTTTATGCGAAAACGCCAAATGGCCCATTCAGCGAAAAAGCCGGCGTCTGTCATCTGTTGGAGCTAAATGGCATCTAATGTCCCTTACTGCGAATCCACGTCATGAGTGCGGCTCACGGGCGAATGCGAACACCTGCTGCTGCCATAGCGCCCCAGGTGTTGCGTGAGGCAAGAGGGCATCGCCAACACGCCATGTCACCTTCGCTCTCACCCTCGGAAGCCTATGTTAGCCGCGTGTACCTTTTCGGCGCAAGCTCCAGCCAGCATTCTAACTGCGCCTCAGGAAGGCCAAACCAAAACGCGCGAAGCCATCGAAACCAATTCAGCGTGTTACAAGTCCTCACTAATGCCCGCTGACCACCTTTGATGCATCCAACTTGTACCTCACTTTTTTATGCCATCTATAATAACTTCTGTGACGACCAAATAGGGTTATATTTGAGTCCGCGCACTATGAATGAAGCTGCGCTGTGCCATGTCGTCTGCTACCGATACCTTGCGCGACGCCTGCTACTTCCAAAGGAGCGAGTGCACTGGAACGTTTAATTCATGCTGAGCTTGCCTGGCACTAAGTCAAATCGAAGAGCGCGGTGCAGTCGGCGCGCGATCCACTATCAAAACGAGGACAAAGAGCTGCACTTTTTGAACAAGTGCACCAAGTGCAGCCTAATTGAAGAGACCGAACCTACGAGTCAGGCGTCGTTCCGTTTTTTGGTGTTGCCGTGTGTATACTGATGCGCATGTGTGTCCTTGACTCCTTGTATAGTGCGTGTTACATCTACATGATGATGATGTGCTTGAGTGTTTGGTGCGAGTGTGTTCGTTTGTCAGTGGTCGTGCGTACGTGCGTTCTTGGGTTAGTGAACAAGCGCATCCTTGTGCTTCTGTCCCTGCTGTCCCCGTGCTGTGTCCCTCTCTGCAGCTACGGTTGTAAAGTTTGCGTGCGCACACGTGTGGTATACGTGTTAGTGCGTATGTGCACGCTCCTGAGCGTATTTTGTCTCTGCCTATATGTCGTGCGTAGTACACATCCTTGTTTTGAGCAACGTGTACGTATTAGCTCACCGCACTATAGCATAGTCACATGACATCTGTTTCTCGCTTTCCCCCTCTCTCACCCCTTACGTCAGTGAGGAGCAGAAGGCTAGAGACGCGCCCGCCAGACTGCCCTGGCCTCTTTTCTCTTCATTAAAGGCTCCTCCTCCTTGTTCTTCTCTCTCTCTCTCTCTCTCTCTGTGTGTGTGTGTGTGTGTGTGTGTGTGTGTGTGTGTGTGTGTGTGTGTGTGTGTGTGTGCGTGTGTGTGTGTGTGTGTGTGTGTGTGTGTGTGTGTGTGTGTGTGTGTGTGTGTGTGTGTGTGTGTGTGTGTGTGTGTGTGTGTGTGTGTGTGTGTGTGTGTGTGTGTGTGTGTGTGTGTGTGTGTGTGTGTGTGTGTGTGTGTGTGTGTTTTGGTGTCTTTATTTGTGTTTGTATTATCACGCAGGTACTCGTACATCGGCGCCTGTGCTTGTGTGTGTGTCTGAGTATTTTCTTGAATTAGCGCAACAGATAATGAGTGAAGGAAACATGACCAGCAATGAGAAACGGGAGGCAGGGGAGCCACTGGAATAGCACCTCGCCCAGGCCAGCGTGTGACAAACCACCGTCAGCTTGGGAACGGGGCAGTGAATAAGCATAGTTTGTGTGCGTGTATGTGTGTTTGGTGTTTGTATGGTTTGCTGTGTATGTGTCAGGGTGTTAGTTTGCGCATCTGTGCGTTCGTGAGTGTTGCTGTGTTCTTGTGTGTGTACGTGCATGTGTATGTTTGGTGTTTGTATGGCTTGTCGCGTATGTGTGAGGGTGTTTGTGCATGCATATGTGCAATCGGCAGGTTTACTTCGTTCTTTTGTGTGTACGTGCATGTGCATGTTTGTATTCATTTGCATTGCAAGTCTGGTTGCTGAGAGGTGACTTAATCATAAGAACAAACTCAATTTCCAACTTTCAAGATGGCGATGGACCCCGGGAAAGGTGTATCACTGGGTCCTTTCTTACGCTGCCTTCGCGTATGCCCTCTGGCGTTTCGCGACCACCGAAGTGAGTAAGTGAATTACTTGGAGATTGGTTTTTTATTCCTTTTGCATCGCTAGCGCCCTCTATGAGCCGCCGAAAAGCGTTTGCGATTCACATTTGAAGCCACCATTTATTTGCCTACTCTCTTGGACATTAAAAGAGCCGCAGTTTCGCCCGAAAGGCGAAGCATCGATTGCGACAGCAAATTAGTGGACAGCTATACGATATAAGCATAGTAGTTTGGTCAGCCGTATAAACTTGTAAACATAGACATAATAACCAAAATAACAACCATGGTTTCACGCATGCACAAGCAAGCATTAACACATCTCATTCGATGACCGCGAAAACTCGCTGTTAACACTCGCCTCTCAAATCAACGTGAACTAAGTCACGAAATCACAGCGCGCGGCGGGCTGTGTCCCCCACGCAGGTGGCTTTCAACATACAGCGCGCGGCTGCCCGGACCATGCGGAGTAGAATGCCCCTCCCCCTCCAACCTCCCTCGGAGCGTTGCGCGCGGCGGTGCACTTCCTTCGGGCTTCTCTCCCTTGCGTGCGTGAGATTGAGCCACGATCGCCGGCTCACCCTCGCACGCTTTCACTCGCACATACAGCATACGGCGCACGGCGACGATTTTTATCGCCCTTGGACTTTACACGGAACCTCACGGCGACGACGACGGCGATGACACGAATGCGCCTGGAGTGTCCATATAATTGCTATCGCAATAAAATATGCCGTGAAAATTATGACCGCCGTGCCAACTGTACGCAGTGCTACGAAGGGCAGATGGGAGCCGTCGGTAACGCTCTACGCAGCCTGATGCTGTATTTTATTCAATAGTTTCTGATCTGCGGGTGTCGGTAATGTCGCGTCGTAAATGAGACGTGGTGTTAGGTTCGTTGCTTTCGATGTAAAACTGTAGCAGCTCAGCGCTAGGTTACGTGTCAAGCCGCTGTGCCCTGCTGCGTTTAGCGCCGTGTTGTCTCAACAGTCTCTTTTAAAAGCGGAGCTGTTTAAACTCTTAGTTGCGCCGCGTAGTGCGAACAAAAACTGCTCCTGGCGATGACGTCGCCGCGCAATGCCTAGCAACCACCTCGCGGAGCGGCGTGTGCTTCGCCTCCTCTCCGTGCCGTGCACATGTTGCCTTGACATGGGATGGCACCGACAACGGTGAAAATTCGCTGGGTGTATCCATATAATTGCAATCGCAAATAGACTCAAACAGTGAAAAATCCGGCAGATCCCACGCCCTGTGGGAATCGATGTTACGCGCAGCAGTGTGCGGATGAACCTACGAAGGTAACGAAACGACCATGAGACCACCAAGACGTAGGCGGCTGTTTCATGACCTACATAACACGGATGCCATGACACTCATGTCATGAACTATAATTTATGTTCGTCATACACTGTTGCCATATTAGGCAATATTGGTACATACCACGTTAACTAAACGACCATGGGAGCACCAAGACGTAGGCGGCCAGATAGATAGATAGATAGATAGATAGATAGATAGATAGATAGATAGATAGATAGATAGATAGATAGATAGATAGATAGATAGATAGATAGATAGATAGATAGATAGATAGATAGATAGATAGATAGATAGATAGATAGATAGATAGATAGATAGATAGATACTGGTAGAGTGGCAAATGTTCGCCAAGAAATGCTTCGCATTTTAAAAAATTGGACGAGCGACCAAGCGCCGGCGAAGCAGCCAACCTCCTTGGAAGCAGCCACTAAACCCTCGCCTAGTCACGTGGTACCGCAGCTGCAAGGCTCCAAGCGAGCGCAGCTGCAACTCCTTTCCTCAGCGGATCACGGGGCGTGACGTCACACCTGCCACACTTGCACTCCGGCGGCTCGCGCTCCAGCGGCTCAAAGTCATCGCGACGCGATGAATGACCTTGCGAGACATGGCATAGAGAGCTTTCGCTCTAAAATACGGCTGACGGCAGCTGCGCCATGGGCCAGCCAACAGCATAAAATGGAAGAAAACAACCAAACACACAAAAAAAACTGGAAGCAAGAAAGCAAGCAACTTGCAATCTCCCTGTCAAAAGTGAGAAACTTCATGATTTTTTCTACGTATCCAAGCTTCACAAAAAAAAATTCATAAGCGTTCACTGTGTTAAGATAAAATACTTACTCTCTGCACCAAATTCTTTCACATGTTATAGTATTTGGCAAGACTGTGATGCATTGTGATAATTACATTGAAAGACATTATTTGGAAAAGTGGACCAAGGACACAATTTGCATGGGACGACATGCCGGCATGAGTTAATAACTCCTGGCTCCAATGATACTGCGACGGATGGCAACCCCCCTTCCCAAACTATTACAGCACTTAAATATGTACGGAAAATCCAGTGGCGTTCGCAAAGACTGTAGAAAAAATTACACCATCTTCCCGTAGGGGAACCCTGAGTCAACGTTTATAGATACTTTTTGAAAAAGTATCTATAAACGTTGCCCTGAGTAGTATGCGAAGCAGCCATGTGGTAGACTCCAGGTAGTTTTATCAGCTGTATAAACTTGGACATGCAGCAGCACCAGCAACGCGCAGAACTGTTGTCGACGCCGTCAGCGTTTTGCCCGCGTTCGCACCAAACGCGCGCGGCGCTGGTGACTGTTGCCGGTGCCTCTGGGGCGCCTACCGTCGTGCCTCTAACCTAAGCTGCTTCGCAATATCGCGCGCGGAGCCGCAGGTGTTGCTATTCGTTTCGCAATCCGGAGAGGAGAGGAGGAATGCCGAGAGGAGAGGAGATGAGACAATGAGAGGAGAGGAGGGTAAGGAGGATGCGCATGCGCAGTAGGGGTGTGGACGCACGGCGGTTGGATGGATGGAGGGAGGTAGGGAGGGAGGGAGTGATATAGCCCCGAGCATAAGATGCTTCGCATCTAAAAATTGTCGCAGTTTGTCGTATATGGAAAGGAGAATATGGAATATGGAAAGGAGGAAAGAGGCGCTTGATTCTGCAGCCCTTCAGGGAGCACGGCACAGAACGCGCGTTTGCTCTCCGACGTACGTTCGCTAACCGTGAAAGCGCGCGACCCTCGCGCCCTTTCACTCGCACATACAGCGTCCGAAGTGCGGCGATGATTTCATCGCCGTTGACGTCATACCGAACCTCACGGCGACGGCGCCGGCACAAATCCGCTTTGGCGTGTCCATATAATTGCTATCGCAATAAAAGTCATGTGGTCACAACCAATCTGTGATTACAGATTCTTTTCTGTAATGATTCAGACGATTCTCGGAGGCTCCGCCTCCGAGAAACCAATTGAGTACAAAGCCATTTGTTGGACAACACACAGAAACCTTTAATAAAACTAAGACAAAGAGCAACGCATGAAATAAACCCTTAAAGAAATATCACACCAAAGAACACTCAGAGCACAGGCAAATATTAATAGCCCACAAAGTTCGGGC
This sequence comes from Dermacentor silvarum, assembly GCF_013339745.2. Taxonomy (NCBI): domain Eukaryota; kingdom Metazoa; phylum Arthropoda; class Arachnida; order Ixodida; family Ixodidae; genus Dermacentor; species Dermacentor silvarum. Next base: position 64,878,762 of record NC_051160.1, on the reverse strand, counting down.
TGAGGTAATGCGTGAGGGCGCGTGCTAGTTCGCCGAGGATGGGAGACGGTGAAGCGACTAAAAGACCAGAGCGCAGCAGCTCAGGCTTGGAGAGCGAAGGCAGGTGGCTTGGCGGCACGGGCAAACGGCGGGGGCGTTCTGGTCAGGCAGCTGAGCGTGGAACTCGGGCCCGTAGCCCGACTTCTCACGTTCTGCCTACGGACGCAGAAGCTCGCCGGCCTCGGGCATGCAGCAGTTCACGATAGGGCAGATTAGCGACGCCCAGGAACGGGTTGGCAGGAGACCCCGGTCGGGTGAAGTCCTGGTGGCTCGGGTCTGGAACACGACGGCCCGTCTTCAACTCCCGATCCAGTGGCCGACCTTCTCCTGGTGTCACTTCCTCGAACTCTATCTCTCTTCTGCCAGTGCGCCTCGATTTTCTGCTGATCTGGCCGATTCGTCGTTTGCTCATTGGCCGCTCGAACCTTTGTGGTCTCTTGCGATTGGATGCCTTTTTCTTTTGTTTTTTTCTTCTTTGCACCGCCTGTTCTCGTGCCCCACGGTCTTCGACGTAGTCGTCTTTCAACCAGCACGGAATTCGCCTCCGCGCGCGCACTCCTTGTCGTCTGCTTCTTGCCGTCTCCATCCACCGCACCGTGTCGCGCACTCAACACACAACACAATCAACGGGACACACGCACCGCGGTGGCGGCTTCGTTCCCTGAAGCACCACAGCAGATGGCACTCACCTCCGCGCATCCGGCATTGTTCAGACAACAGATCCAGCAACAAGGTATCAAACTTTAGCATAGAAAGCTTTTATTGGAAAAATCAGCGTAAAAATGTCGTAGTTTCGCCCGAAAGGCTAAGCATCAATTGCGATAGCAAATTAGCAGAGAGCTATACGGAATAGGGATAGTAGTTTTATCAGCTGCATAAAACTTAGACACATTCGCTTACTAACTGAATTAACAAGCATGGTGTCAGCGCACACAAGCAAGCATGAATAGAGCACACTCGATGACCGCAGACAACCACTGTCAAAACGCTTGCGTGAGCAAGCGTGGCTTCAGCAGGGAGGGAACGTTCGTGCGGTCTATCGCTTCAGCGTAAACTGAGCGGCGAAATCACAGCGCACACAAAGGTAGGAGCCGTGTGCAGGTCGCTTTCAAGATACGGTGCGCGTGACCGCCTACAGCCGCGCAAAGTACAAGTATGCCATTGCTGGCAGAGTAGAAGCGACACCCCCTCCCTCGCGCGCTGCTTTCCCACTTTTCTCCTTTCGCGTGAGAGATTGAGTCACCAGTTCCCCTTTGCGGCCGGTTGCAAGATACGCAGTTGGTGCCGCAGCTAACCGTCGCCTCCAATCTCCCCACGGCCTTTCGGAGGATGGAAGACGCCACGTATGCTCTCCGCCGTGCGTTCGCTCTCCGTGAAAGCGCACGTCCCTCGCGCGCTTTCCTTCGCACACACAGCTTACAACGTGCGTCCATGATTTTATTGCCCTTGGACTTTATACGGAACCTGATGGCGACGACGATGATGGCGACGCCGACGGCAGAAATCCGCTTGGAGTGTCCATATAATTGCGATCGCAATAAAAAAAGCTGTATGTTGTGCCAGTTGGGGATTCGTATTTGGCTACGGCGGAGCGCAATAGACGGGGTCAAAAGAAGACGAGTTCGGCGCGGGTTGACCGGTCGCCATGTTTCTCGCCTCAGTACGACAGTCCAAGACGGAAAGGAGGGAGGGGGCATGGGGGAGGAGACGGTCTCAGCATTCGCAATATAGAAGTAAAGAATGTATGGGAGAGTAGAGCTCCGTAGTGCCATGAGCTGACATTCAATAAATAAAAAACATACAGATCCAACGCGTGTGTTATACCTCTATGCTCTGATCGCCAAATTCCAGCGCGTAATAAACAATTACTCCATCTCCCGCTAAAGGGAATCATGTGTGGATGCGAAGCAGCGGGGAGATGGTTAGCTTGATCCGCCGCTCGACGTTGACGTTTCAATTCGGCTTTCCGAGTCCGGAGTTCAGGATCCGCTTGCCGCTGTTCACGTTTCCTTTCGGCTTCGCGAGCCCAAAGTTCGGGATCGCCACGTCGCCGCTCCCGCTTCGCGGCAGCGGCCCGAGCGCTCATCGCGGCGCTACACAGGAGAGAGAATGAGGCGCGCGCGCTCCGTCATTTTCATAACGCGGAACTACCGTGGCGCCCCCAGCAGAGTATGCAGCTGTCGCACCACCTGTCGTGCGCGCCGCTCCGTAGCAGGATTCCTAGAGGACAGAAAGGGGGAACGTGGGAGAGGAGAGAGAGGGGGAGGAGACGCGCATGCACTGTGGGGGTGTGGGACGGCGCGGGACGGAAGGAGGGACGGACAAAGCCCCCGCCATAAGCTGCTTCGCATCTAACAATGGACGAACGTAAAGAAACACAAAGTGCTCTGTGAAAAACAAGGGACGTTCGTCCCTTGTTTTTCACACGCTGGTATTTGATGATCGTGAATAACCGACTAGCCCGAATTTCAGCTCTACTGTATGCTCTATGTGACGGGAAGCTTTTTTGAAGTACTAAATTAAACGCTACACAAAATTCAATCCCTATAATTGCCATTATTTTCATCCTTTGTAAAGCGCACCATCACACAATCATGACATTTATGCACCACACAGTGCACAACCTTTTCTCATGCCTTCGTCAAGTTTGCGCACTGCACCGTTCCCAACCTGACGGTGGTTTGTCGCACACTGTGCGATGTTGATGCAGCAATGTCACGATGATGAAGGCTGTGTATGATGATTGGCGAGGGAAGAATGGCAATGAGAGGCGTACGGCACGGGCAATTACGACCCATATCTACACACAGTGGTGCATTCAAGTAGGGCTCTGAGTGAAGTGACACTTGTTAACTGGGTAAAGATGTGAGCAGCATGCTTATTCTTAACAGCAGACAACCATCGCAACAAAGCATTGTAGTCATCTGACACTAACCTTCTCTCTCAACAATGTATTCGCTTTTTTTTAATTTTTACAAGTTTCGTGCGGTTCACTTTCGAGTCTGAAGCATCATTTTAATAAACACAAATGTTTACTCTTAAGTTTTTGTACTTCAAGGTTAGTCTACATGAACTAAGTGAGAGACGTTAGTGCCCATTTTATAATAGAGCTCCTTCGATATCGCAAAAATTTCCTCTTACCTCACTCTAAAATGCCGGGGGTAAAACCAGAAATTCAACGTTTCACTCGAACTGTGCGAGATGACGTGCTCATTTCGTGTGCTTCTTAGAAACCATTCTTCTAGCGCATATGGGGAGCTCCTTCCAAGACAGCCCTTTCGGTCTTGAGCAAAAGCAGGTAAGTTACTCAACGTTCTATGGTTCTAAGCGTTATGGCCATCATTCTTAATGCAAAAAAGTAGAGATTTAGGCACGCGAGATACATATTGGAGTAACGCATTTCCCTCATGACTATCCGTGGAGCACATGTTCTGCACGCAGCTCGTGTTCAAGAACATCTCTAAGCTGAAGCAAAAGATTCCCTTTCCGCAGATAGTCATGGAAAGACATAATTTGCTCGTTGCCTTCATACAGCGTTTGATGCCGTGAGCTTCAATTTTATGCAGGTCATATGACGCCTTGTGAATACAGCTCATGCTATTTCTTTGTGTCTCCTACTTTGTTTATCCTGTTCGCCTATGATCGTCCGTACACGATCCCTCCTCATTAAAGAATATTTGTGGACAATAAAAATAAACCACATTTTTGTGTGTTAACATAACAGACAATCAGACTGTCTTTCCTGCAAGTCGTGCGCGCTTGCTCGAACCATTTTCTTTTCATCATGTCCTGGCCTCCATGCTCATTGTACTCGGCAAAAGGGGGTGCAGGTGGTATAGCTTGTGGAAAATGACATGTACAAGATTAAACAGGCTTGACACATTGTATTAATATTATCTGGCAATAGCTAGCAGCAGCCGAAATTATCTGACCTGGCAAAGGTTCTCGTACTTCAATGGGCGTCGTGAGCGTACATTAAAACGTGTCTGCTCAATTCATGCGGCATTGTTCTCGCAAACGGAACGGCCGAAATGCAAGCTCTCGTAAAAAAAAAAAAAAAAGGCTCATTGCACCGGTGACTGTGCCAGTGCCCCTTCGACGATAGAGATAATTCAATGCGATTATTATGATACCTCCGTGACTCAAACCATAGTCGGGCTCACCCTATCAGTTACACTTCGATATCACTGTTCAAGTGGAAGTCAAAATACTGCTTTGAGATACATCTCTCGAAAAGACATCCTTCAAATCACCGAGAGATTTCTCGTCGATTTTCAAAGCAAAGCTGCTGTCAGCTATTGAATTCTACTACATTCTACTGCTACTGAATATGCAACTAAATTCTGTAAAATAGCTTCATGCCGATGACGATACAGTGTTTCCATGCTGTAATAAGTTCTAGGAGCAAATTTCGCCAGGTGCTGTTGCATTATGTTTTAAATTGCCAACTTCGCATCTGAACGGAGAATGATGACATGTGCTTCCAACCCTCCTGCATGGGCCAGTATGTTGGCGTGCAGTATGAATAAATAAATAAATAAATGACATGTGCTTCCAACCCGTGAAATAGGATAATCGTGGCTTTGTGCCACAGTCGCTCTAGCAATGAAGACCTTCTGATCATTACGTAGGTAATCATTATATAATCACACAGTTGCCTAAAACAATAGCTTGACAAACGTTAGCTTTATCGGCGTTAAATGAGTCAGAGCAGGTTGTACTGACATGAAAACAGGTATTCATTACGTATAGTTGCATAACCAATTTCGCAAGAACATAAAGTGGTTTGAGATTTCCTTGTGAAACTGAACATTTGCAATGGCAGGCACCTTGAGAGTATGGCAGACACTCACGTAGAGACTCGTGTAACTACTCGGACATCCATGTACCAACGTACCTACGAAATATTTTGTAACAATTAGTGTGCACTATATGTCTGTGCCAACACTGTGTGAGGACAGGTTTCGTTGTTCATCAAAATTTGTACTCGCTAACAACACTTCTTTATCCGGTCACGTAGGACGCCGTCAACTGGGAATGGCAGACCACAAAGTACGTAATGGCCGCTACGTGGAAGTGGTACCTGCTACATCCCATGCTAGCTCGGGCGACAGCCTACCTCGCACCGTCGGTAAGCACTGCGTTCTGCACCGACAAATTTAAAATACTACGATTGCCCACGTAAGTGGAATCTTTGGAAATTCAGAGATACTTAAACACAGGTCTTCAGCTTTTGGCCAACCAAAAAACAGGAAGGTTTTTTTTTGCCATGTCCCGCTAAAGCTTGTGACTAATATTAGTGAGCTAGTATCGAAATAGCAAACACGCATTTGCACCTAAAGATGGTGTCACCGTATACAACAGCTAACACCTTGTAGCAAATGGCTTTGTAAACATGGGGTCAACCACAGCTTCTTAACGGGCTAGACGAAAACATACGACCCAAAAATTTTTCCTGCTTCGATGTTACATATTGCTTGCTAATACTGTTGTACTGCCCAGGTAACTGTGAATAAAGCCTAGCGGGACATCACGCTTGCCTCCACTTTTGAGCAGCTAGTAATGGGAGTCGTAGAAATCAATGCTTTACTGCGCTCAGTGGTCTGCGAGAGCTGTAGGTAACGCCTTGTCACATTCGGTGGTAATGCAGGTCAGAGTATGTGTACTGTGCGGCGATAGTTCAAAGTTTTGTGGTTACTATGAAATTTGCAACTATGGAGTAGTCACCACCGCCCTATTTGAGGCACGACTTGACACGCGTAGCATGTTTCTCCAGTGTCAACGGTAAACTAAACCAAGCACTTTGTTTATCTTTTGTAAAAGTGGTTATGGACCATGTACCGGCCAAGTTCGAGGCTAGTGGTCTAATTACGGAATTTGCAGTAAATTCCTTATTAGAGCTCTCCAGAGCGTTATCAGTGTGATTTAGGAGCAGCGTATACTTCTCATTGTCCTGTGAGAACTATATTCACAAACAAGAACACATTCGACGAAAATAGAAGGAAACTATGGCTGATATTGATTCTGAGCCTGGAGGTATGGATTACGACCATTGAGACAACTTAGTCGGGGCTCTAATGCGTTTACGGCTGTTATCGTCAATGTTTTCCAGAACCCTCGAAAAACTGTATGTCACTTTGTGTGCATGCGTGTGTGCTTGTGTGTGTGAGTATGTGTGTTTCTGTCTGTCTGTCTATCTTCAGTTTCCACTGGAAGTCAAATAAATCACTATCTGAATCGCCAACCAACCAATTTTTGACTCTTTGGTTGATCAATGATTCAATAGACTGGTCAATGTGTCAGTCATTCAGTCAATTACTTACTCAGTTATTTAGTCAGAATGTCTCGGTGGTTCGGGCCATATAGACGGCCATTTTCTAGCACCTTTACTTCAGTACGTATTCCTCCAAGGGAGTAACCAAACATCTCACTTCTAAATTTTGCTTTCCATAACGTTATCTCTTTACCGTACATAATTTCAATGGACAAATTAGGGCCGAAGAAGATATCTCCATTTTCCTATCATCAAAATTCTAAAAGCAATCTCAGTTACACTTCACCTACAGCCCATGCTTGTGACACCACATGCAGCCCAAGGTGGTGTCAAGGCTACTGCATAACGTCCGTAGCCTGGCAACACCTATATGGCAGTGCCCTTTCTCATCAGGTGCTTTAAGTAATATCTCAGGTTTTAATTTTTAGTGCATTTGGCACCATCCTGTACGCCATCTAAGTTATAATAGTAATCTTTATCACATGTACGTACCATAATTTCCTTCGTTCAACTTAAGTGGCATAAGCATCCAAAATTGCGCTGCTGAGCACGAGGTCGCGGGATCGAATCTCGGCCGCGGCGGCCGCATTTCGATGGAGGCGAAATGCAAAAAACGCCCGTGTGCTTGCGTTGTAGTGCTCGTTAAAGAACCCCAGGTGGTCAAAATTAATCCGGAGCCCGCCACTACGGTGTGCCTCATAATCAGAACTGATTTTGGCACGTAAAACCTCAGAAAGAAGAAGTAAGCATCCAAAAAACTTCAAGAGGCGGAAAGACCAACCTGCATTCCCAGGCGCCTGCTGATTCACCTCCGCGTCGCTAACCTTCTCGCAGCTGGTTTCCGTCTTCTACGCTTCCTACTCCCTCCTGTTCGTGACCTTCACCTTCGGCTGGGAGGTGGCTCTCCTGTTCCTGGGACAGCACGCCGCGTTCTACGCCGTGACCGCTCTACACAGCCCAGCGCTTTGCTACGTGGTTGCCGCCCTGATCCACTTCCAAAAGTTTTTCATTCCTTTCGACCCATACGATGTGAGTCACTTAACCCATTTGCACGATTGTCGTGTCACTCTCTTCTTTTTGTCTCATGCAATACAACAAACAAGTTTGTTGCTGTTGGGTTCTTGTTTAATAATTTAAAGACGATGAAATGTTGGACTACTGAAAAGCCCGCCATACACAAATTGTATTTTAAGATGATGCACTTTCTCTCGACTAACTTAAATACGCGTATAAATTATCAAAGCCTATTCACAGTATTTTACAAGAAAGGAAACCATCACTGTAGTATATAAAAGAACATGACAACAAGTTGGAAATATGCGCAATTCAAGTCTTATGCAGAGCCAGCACGTGACTTCTGGTACGCATGAGTAGTTAGTTTCATGCTGAAATCAATATTTCCAAAGAAGACGCATAAGAAGCCACTGACGCTCAAACGTTATAACCTTAAAGTGAGGTATTCGAAAATTCGTACCGGAGCCCACAATATGCGTAGGTGAAGTGTTCTTTTAAGACTTTATTTTCTCTCTACCAACGTAAAGCGGTAGACAAATTCCGTAGAACACATAGGTGAATAATATTTTTTGTATTGCAGTTAAAACTCGATCTAACGAAGAGATTGCTATACCCTGGCAAGTACCCATAAGGTTCAATGTTCTCATTAACCCAAATTAACGAAACTAATAGCCACCAAAAGCGATTTAACGAAGTTTTTCCTCAAATAATTATTCTTAAAATTGATTATTTTTTCTACTTTTCACACAGACGGGCTTTTCTTCAAGCGTGCGCTCTAAAGCTATCGCGTTAAAACATGTAGGTGCTCTAGTCACGGTCTTTGCGCCTGCGTCTTTGAATATCGGTAGTCTGTCATAGCTTCACGTCACCGTCTACCTGGCCTGCATCGCACATCGCACAACCCTCGCGGACTTTCCACAACCGCAGGCGTGGGGCAGCGGCAAATACAGTGCGGCGGTAGCTTTTAGGCGTCGCTACGTTACAATTTTCGATTTCAACGCTCCGAAAAATTCCTTTCTCGATTTTACGAATGTCCCGATTTATCTAAATAATTCGAGCGCGGTCATAACTTCGTTAAATCGAGTTTCAATTTACTTTTCTTTTTTCCGGTTTCGTGCTGAGACCTCAGAACCAGCATTGATCTGACATCAAGGCTTTCAAAGAATTTTTATCTGGGCCATTTTAGCACAACATTAATTTACACAACATGCTGGGTTTAGTCTTCAGTTCCTTAAGAATACCTCGTAGTCTATCTTAAAGGTGCCCTGAAAACCTTGTTGAAGATACTAATAAAACTTTGGCGATCTTTTATTGAGGCTCCCGTGAACATGTGATCGAAATGTTCTTGCACTGCATGCTGCAGGGAACTTACAATCTCGCGTCAAAAGCAGTTAAACATCGCTTGCTCTCGCTTCCGTAGTGTCCTCGTGCAGTGGCATCGCATAGCCGTTGGAGACACCAACAGCTATTGCCAGATTTCGTGATCGCGAGAAAATTATGCGTAACAACAATTGCTTATTTTAGGTAAATAAATTAAAGATGCACATATCTACGGCCTCGAAAAGACAAAGAAAGCCATTTCATATTTGCACTGCCGGCCTACACCAAGGAGGTTATGTACTGAAACTTCTGGAGTAAAGGTGGCTCACAGAAAGTGAAGCTTGACGCCGCCATCTTGCTCGGGGCAAAAAGTTCGCACCGCCTTACAGACAGCATTGAGTGGGCAGTTGCGCTGCAGCTGTAATGGTATTTAATAAGATGTGGCAAGCTTTCCTAGAGCACTGCATATCTCATTAGTCCACGGTGAAATCTTGTGCTACTTGTTGCTTAGGACAATGTCATCTGCAAAGCGAAGGTAGCTGAGATATTCGACGTTGATCCTCACTCCTAAGCCTCCCAGTCTAAGAGCTTGAACACTTCTAAGCAAGCAGTAGATAGCATTCGAGAAATTGTGTTGGCTAGCCTGACCCCTTTCTTGATAGGTAACTTTCAACTTTTTTTGTAGAAAAGCAAGGTAGCTGTGGAATCTTTGTAGATATTTGCCGAGATGTTCACGTATGCCTCCTATACTCTTTCATTACACAATGCCTCCATGACTGCTGGTATCTCTAGTGAACCAAATGCTTTTCATAATCTATAAAAAGGATTTTGATTCAGTTTCCTACCCCAAATTTTAAGTTGCTCACCCCCAAATTTCAAGTTGGCTTACCCCCAAATTTAAGTCGGCCCACTCCTAAAATTCAGGTTGGGCCCCCCCCAAATTTATGCTAGACCAGCCAACATATGTCTATGCTGTAAGTCAAGTTTGCCAGAGTTTAAGTTGGGCTACCCCTAAATTTAAGTCGGGCCACCCCCGAATTTCAAGTTGGCCCATCCCCAGACATCAAGTTGGCCCATCCTGAAATTTCAGTTTGCTACCCCCAAATTTGAAATGTGCTACACCCAAATTTCAAGTTGGCCCATTTCCAAATGGAAGTTTGCCCAGCCCTAAAATTCAAGTTGGCCAATCTCCAAATTTAGGTTGGCTCAGCCCCAGATTTCAAGTTGGCCAACGTGCAAATTTACATTGGCGACCCCCGCATTTTATGTTGGCCTATTCCCCAACATCAAGTAGTCACACAGCTGCCTTAGCAGGTCTGCTGCAACTCTTATGAAACTGTTCAGGGCTGCGCTCAAGAAGGCCCCACTACCTGACAAAAGCTGGGGCTGAAATCAAGCCGCCCACCGGACTACCCTCTGTGGATGTATGGTCCACACCATTGATCCCTGTTAGGCTTCATCGATTACAACATACTATACAGGTACATATCGCAACCATGCTACACACATTTTATGCCACAGGACAAACTTTCTAACTGGAAATATCCTTACTGATGCTCAATATGTTCCAGACACGCTGTTGTCGCCTTCCCCCTTTAGGATAAGAAGGTTAATTATCATCGTAAATAATACGTTCTTTCACACTTTATACATCTTTATATCCATGCATTGTTTGAATCGGAGTAGGAAAAGTTAATGTGTTTCAGAAACTTCTCAGAAGCATTTTCTACTTTCGCCAGCCTTCACGCTCGCCCTAATAAAAATATAACTTGAGAACTGTCCCTTGTGAAGCAAACGCAAAATACAGAAAAGAATGGTTGCATATGGTTAGAGGGAGTGCTAGTGACACAGTACGAGTGAACTATTACCGCGTTTGCAAGACGTTCCACCAATCAGAACATTTTGCAAACAGCAGGGTGATAGACTTCCGATGGTGACAGATATCCTCCCACAGTAAAGAGGGTCATTAAGAAAGTCCACGCTCGTTTCGCTACTCAGCACTTGGAGTTAGAGAAATGAAGGAATGTACGTGAGAAAAAACGAGAGATATGTAAGAAAGATAAAATTTGTATAGTGACCATAGCCTGAACTGAATGAAACTTTCTGAAAGTGTCCATGTGTAGGTTCTATAGTTGTTTTTAAGGGTTCGACTCGCGGATTTGTTAGGTTGTGTTGGCAACTCTGCAAAAAGATTATATTTCCGTGAATCGTCTTACCATTGTCCGGCAAGAACATACTATCTGGCAGCCTTCATTGATTAGTAAAACATCGTGAAGCTGCAAGTGATCCAGTTTTTTAATTGAACTCCTAGTATAAAGAACCACATGCCGTGCGGCATGTTTCCTACGGTGTACATGCTGACGATGTTTTCAGCGACAGGCACAGCCTGGACAAGGTTGTCACCACACTTGGTGTCCCATGGAGATGTGGGTTCCCCGATATCGCCGAGGCCCCCCAAAACACCATCGGGACCAAAAGTGTAAAGACCTTTTTACCATTCTCAGCAATTCCAAGAACACTTCTGCAGAGGAATGTCGAGGATCACGCTCTGATTGTCGGAGATTAGCAGCAGACGACCTAGAAAAAGAATAGATCGTGGGCTGCTGCCTCCGCAGCTGGCGCCAAGTGTGCGCACCTTCATCATCATCATACTTTTTGTTCGTCTCTCGCTATTAAAGGTTTTGTTGGGTGTGCCACGGCTCCGTCTTTTCTGTCGACACGACCTATAAGTGGCCGGCGTTCCGCAACACTGATCGCATGTCATCTGCGCATGACCTCGATTGCGCTACGCTCAGTTTTTCACACAGTGGCTGTCTAAGAGGGCCCCACAAGCTGTAGCAAATCATAGACTGTGTAAGCACAAAGATAAAGAGGGCTTTTTTCCAGAACTTTGTGATTCTTATGACAAAGTGGGCCACCTACAGCACAAGCTCTATCTCTTTTTTGCCCTCCAGTACATGTACCAAAGGTACGGCCTGATGCCCTACATGGCAGCCTACGTCACCTTCCATTGGAATATCCTGCGCGGTCTCAGCTTCAGTGTGGACTACGTTCAAGCCGAGCGCCAGAGAAGCACCGGGGACAGTCAGCGTAGATTTGCGCCGTACTGGAAGACGCTGGGCTACCTGTTGTACCTGCCCACGGTCTACCTGGGGCCACCACAGAGGTACGACGACTACGTAACCCAGGTATGCCAAAGTTATAGGCACTTCAATGCATGGTTTCAGAACCATTCAGACAACGTAATGTTTCAGAAGGAAACATCCTGGGTCCTTGGCGGATGCGCTCTTGCATACACAAGGCCACCGGAGCGTTCCTTGACCAACTTGCCATCTGCATTTTGTTCTTTCTCTCTCTCACTCTCTATCATCTGTTGGTGGAGCCACCACGAATCCAGGACTAGCTGTCAGTGCTACCCTTCCTCCAGTGCAGGGTAGCAAACCAGACGTGCGTGTGGTTAACCTCCCTGCCTTTCATCTCTTATATTTCTCTCTCTCTCTGTCGGCACTGAAATTTCTTTCTCTCGCTGCACTTCGTCACGCTGACCTCACTCTCTGACAGGACTGCAGAGGTCTTATCAAACATATCGTGGTAGCCTGTAGCTAGAGTAACAAATATCATTAGATGATATATCACCGTGGCGCTGGACTTCTATTGCTATCAATAATGTAAAATGCATTCGCAAAAGATAACGGTGACTTCTTGTACCAGAGATCAGTGCCACTTGAAGACACTGGAGAATCTACCCAGACGTAGCTGTGCAGAGCAATAGAGAATGGGTGGCCTTCTTCAACCCGACCACCTCGTTGTTCAAGAGCTCAAAACTACGTAGCAGAAACAACATAAAGGTTTTTATATTACGACAAACTTCATATTCTGAATAAAGAAAACAAAAGTTGAAGTACATTAAAAGAAAATTTTGTGACTGCTCCCAACCTGCTCCCTACGCGTGGTATGCTCTATAAATTTATTGAGAAAACAGCTGCTCCTCCGTTTAACAAGACAGTGCAATAAAATTCAAAATGTCAATTCCCCAGTTACAGTTTCTTGGGCTTCACTGTCTGTTGACCTGTTGTGCTCCTCCTTCATTTCGTCTTGTGGAGAAAGTCCAAGTGGATAACTTAAATGTACTACGCAGGCTACCACAGCATTAAACAAGCTTTTAAGCTGTGTGTAAATGCATAGTTGGCGTCCTGCATGCATCATTTACCACCGATACATCGATGCAAGTCCGTTTGTGGAGCCACAATATAGTGTCACATCCACCGAATCGCAGAGATTGCTACAAATGTAACCCCATACAGATTCCACGAAATAAAAGTCTCACAGTTGAAGAAGAATTCGTCCTGGCCTGGGACTCGAACCCGGGACCACCGCCTTTCCGGGGCAGGAGCTCTACCATCTGAGCTAACCAGGTGGCTAGCAGACGGCAGGGCGAAGTCGAATTTGTCAACAACTCGAAGCAAAGGCAAGTGTTTGATGTAATAGTTCAGCGGAAGTCCGCTAGGTGGAGAGAAGTAATTAAAGGAAAAATGAGACATCCACCCAATCTCTTAAATTTTTTTCTTTATTACTTCTCTCCAACTAGCGGGCTTCTGCTGAACTATTACGTCAAGCACTGGCCTTTGCTTCGAGTTGTTGACAAATTCGACTTCGCCCTGCCATCTGCTAGCCGCCTGATTAGTTCAGATGGTAGAGCTGCTGCCCCGGAAAGGCGGTGGTCCCGGGTTCGAGTCCCGGACCAGGACAAATTTTTCTTCAACTGCGAGGCTTTTCTTTCGTGGAACCCGTATGGGTTACCTTTGTTAAAATTGCTACGATTGGGTTAATGTTTGATTTTCCCTTTAATTACTTCTTTTCACCTTGCGGGCTTCCGCTCAAAAATTACGTCAATATAGTGTCACTCGATGGCCAGAGAGACGGGTATACTTTAAACATCTCTAAAGACAACTGTCTGGTCCTCGCAAAAAAAATCCGTAGGAGCTTGCGCTTATAAAATAAGCTTTCTTAGCGAGACTTCCCAGACTTTCCTTCCGGCTGCTGCTGAATTCTGTTTCTGTTGCTGCCTTAGCGAACGGCGCACACACGCAGAAAATAATGGAAAATAGCTACATGGCCGATGGTTGGGTTTAACCTCGGTCTCAGGCACGCTTAGCAACGCCAAGTAGCTCAATGAGATAAGTGGCGTGTACGTCATGGGACCAAGCACGGGGGTTTTATATTACATTTATTTACATTACATTACATTACATTTAGTTAGTTTACATTAAGCGACAGTTACAGGACGAAACGGGCGAATAATAGACAACCTTGCCTCTTTGTTTCGCTTCATAATGATCTGTGCCCACAAACACTTTGCTTCAACATATTTCGCGAGGCAAGCGTCAAGCGTCACCTTGGTTGTCGTCACATCCCTGCGTCGACTTCCCACAGTGTGAAATTCGCATGAACTACCGTTTGCATTTGAGCTTAGATATTGAACAGTGTCGTTGCATGACATCTCATTGCATGACAAAAAGGTCTGCACTGTGAGATTCATATAAGCATATATATATATATATATATATATATATATATATATATATATTGACATCTCTGTTGACACGACGTTTATTCGGCCCGAGTACTCGGGAGCGAACCAGCAGAGGCACACACCCGATGATGATGATCACACATAACTGAAGATGAGCATCGAGCAACGTAGAATGATGGTGATAATATACACATGAAGAAGACGAGCGTAATAAACGCCCACAATATATATATATATATATATATATATATATATATATATATATATATATTCCCATAGGATGACAATAAAGGCAGTTGTAAGCGATACATTTACTTTTGGAGCACGTCATTAGCAGGTTTACAAACCTTTCGTTTGAAGTAGACTCCCACATATGAGCTCCATCTGCATAATTTCCTACTGGTGTACAGTAATTGAACCCACTTTGAGCGCGGGCTGAGCAGTGAATGCTATGATCCCCTTCCTCAAATTGATAAAGAGCACTTTTTTCGTTTGTATGTCACGCAACACCAAATATTTAGTTTCACTCATTCATATTGCAAACACTCCATTGCATATCACCTTTAAGCGCCCTCCCTAAATAGCCAGAGTCATCCGTCACTATGGTTGCTCGCAGAATGACAGATAGAAAACTTGCTGCACTACAGTGCAAATCATTTTATTCTGTCGAGGTCACTCAACTATACAAGCAAGGACGTCCACTGTGCCCCAGTATACGGGAAGCGTTCTTTTTTTTTTCGACCGATGGTGTTTCGTAAAACACACACCTCCCAGGTACACTGACGTTGGCTATAACTGAGAGCAAGGGAAAGCGACAAGCAAATTGAAACCGTGAGAGCTAAATTCGGCAGAAAGAAAATGCGATATAAAGTGTAGAGGGAAAGGAAACAAAAAAAATTTCAGGGCCAAACAAACTTCTGCATTCCTACTCCAACAAAGGACAATAAGAACTAAGGAGGCGAAGACAGAAAGAAGAGGCGAGATGACAAACATTCTGAGCTCAAAATTTACAGCCAACCATTTCGAACTGCCAGCCCCAGCTGAACACTTCGTTAGCCCTCTAATTCCCGATGTATCATATCTGTAGCACTGATTTTCATACCTCACAATTTTCATTTAGGCATGGGAAACTTAAGGAATAACCTTTAAACGCGTTGTCCATATGCTGGAAAGAGTTCTCACTTGTCACCAAACCCATTACTACATAAATCATTACTGTAGAAATTACGCTACAACTAAAATAACATTTCATAGTTTCCTGTGTACAAATCTACTCGTCATGGCCAGAACTAAAAGTGCACACTGTTTTTTTTATTCTAATATTTCTTGGCGTGACACTGTGATGTGTTTTGTTGTCACTGATCTCGGAGGCGTGCGGGTGTTATGAGAGATGGAGAGGGAAGAGGCATGGCAACACAGCAAACAGATTTTATTTACACGCGAACTCAAAAACCTCAAACCAAAAACTCAAATACACACTGAACTAAAACACAATGAATAAATAAACGCTAACAAAAATGCAGCCTAATGAACTAATAAACCTGCCCTTAACTTTGCCTACGTTAGTCCTAGGCCTTTCCTACCCCAAAGTCTGGCATCACTGGCCTACTGTTGTGGCGATGCAAGAAAGTCGTTCTTACGGAGTTCGTCCTCGTTGCTCGTCTTCTCCCGGCGGGGATCTCGTTGGGCCTTTCTTAATGTCGGTGCCTCCGTCGACCGTCGCATATTCGTTGCTGCCTTTCGGTCGGTCCTTCAACTCGCTCTTCTCGGGAGCCTGGATAACCCGGTCGCTGCTGCTGACGTGGCCGGGAGAGGTGACGGGTTAGGCCTAGCGACGTCCTCGGCCGCTGCTTCCGTCTCGCTCCTTTCCCGAGAGCCGACGTGGCGTTCCGGGGATCATCGCACGTGCCGGTCTGCCGTAGAAGGGGGAGCCTCTCTGGGGTGCCCGGTCCTGCCGTGAGAAGCTGCAGCTCGTCCAGGAGCCTCACTCGAACTTGCCGAGGTCGACGGCCACACCGTGGACGGCCAACGTCACGGACTCGGCCAGACCCCCAAGTCTCCCGTCGCCAGAGCGGTGCTGGCGATGCGACCTTCCTGGCCCGGAACCACGTCGATAATACCAGCTCAGCCTCGCTTCTGCCTCGATTATGGCTCGGTTCACGCGCCTCACGCGCCTCGCGCCGTTCCGAACGCTCCGATCACATCGTCCTCGTCTTCTTTTATTTCGCCTCCGGCGTCTTACTCATGACATGCCTCGATTATGGCTCGGTTCACGCGCCTCACGCGCCTCGCGCCGTTCCGAACGCTCCGATCACATCGTCCTCGTCTTCTTTTATTTCGCCTCCGGCGTCTTACTCATGACATGGCTCCCCTCTTCAAGAGTTTTTTTTTCCAAAAAACTGCTTTCTCTTGACCTTTTTGGCGGCGAACTTGACTTTCGTTGTGGCTTGAATGCTCTTCCGTGCGTCGTCTTCGCTTACCACTCATCACCACACTTCACTGCACTGTCGCGCACGTTTCACTACTTGTTCTGTTCACACAACACTGCACTCAATTGTTTGTAATGTTCATTGTCCCAAACACTCTATATGAATAAACTTGCTATATACACACATTTGTAAGAGCTGACTATTCCACTGTCCGAAGGCATTCCTAAATAATATTCCTTTAGTACCCTACCGGTTATACCTGTTCATTTTTTCCGCCTTTTCCTAAGCTCCCACGCTTCTCTACGCCCAGCCTGTTTCTTCCTCTTTCCTCCTCTAGCACATTTTTCGGGCGGCTTGGAATGTCCCTGCCTTAACTCTGGCCTCTTAATCCTTTTCCTTGACGTCCGCCTCTTCTCATGCATCTGCGTTTTAATACGCTGTTTTCTTTTCCATCTACTGGGAGTTTTCTTTCTACCTTCACGCTTTGCACGTTTTAGGCGACTAGCGCATCTATCCTCCCTCTCATTTCTTTCGGAGTTTGACTGGCTCCTCAATTCTGATGCCTGTCGATCCCTGAAATCGTTTTCGATTATCACCTCACTGTCATTCCGAGGTGAATCTACTTTTTCCTCTACTACGCCCTGCTCCTTGTTTACCCAAACCTCGGTCTGTAGGTCAGCTACCCTCTTATCCTGTTCACTCTTCCTCAATGGCTCTGCGGTGAGCTCCTCAACGCCGTCACGGGCGCTATCTATTCTGCCATCGTCTTCTGACAGATTTCTGCTGTCCGGCAGCTCTGCTACACTAGCGGGCCTACTCTCAATCTTAAGCTCAGCCTCACGCTCTTTCATTTTCAATGCCTCTAACTGCTCTCGCAGCATATTAAGCTCTCTCTCCTGGAGCTGTTTTCTTTCCTCGTAAGCTTTAGTAACTGCAGCAAGTTCTGCCAATCGAGCGGCCTCTACGCGTTTCCTTTCATCCTCAATTAGTTTGAGGCCCTGCTCCTTGCTGAGCTTCTGCTTGCGAATAGTGGCCGATATCGCCTCCCAATCCATCTTTGCAACTTCCGAGAATCAGTGACTGGGCTGGATAGAATCCGGGACGGATCCTGGCAAGCTCGCCAATTGTGATGTTTTTTGTGTGTCACTGATCTCGGAGGCGTGCGGGTGTTATGAGAGATGGAGAGGGAAGAGGCATGGCAACACAGCAAACAGATTTTATTTACACGCGAACTCAAAAACCTCAAACCAAAAACTCAAATACACACTGAACTAAAACACAATGAATAAATAAACGCTAACAAAAATGCAGCCTAATGAACTAATAAACCTGCCCTTAACTTTGCCTACGTTAGTCCTAGGCCTTTCCTACCCCAAAGTCTGGCATCACTGGCCTACTGTTGTGGCGATGCAAGAAAGTCGTTCTTACGGAGTTCGTCCTCGTTGCTCGTCTTCTCCCGGCGGGGATCTCGTTGGGCCTTTCTTAATGTCGGTGCCTCCGTCGACCGTCGCATATTCGTTGCTGCCTTTCGGTCGGTCCTTCAACTCGCTCTTCTCGGGAGCCTGGATAACCCGGTCGCTGCTGCTGACGTGGC
Organism: Dermacentor silvarum; assembly: GCF_013339745.2. Taxonomy (NCBI): domain Eukaryota; kingdom Metazoa; phylum Arthropoda; class Arachnida; order Ixodida; family Ixodidae; genus Dermacentor; species Dermacentor silvarum. The sequence continues at coordinate 64,860,559 of NC_051160.1, read as the reverse complement.
CGGGAGAGGTGACGGGTTAGGCCTAGCGACGTCCTCGGCCGCTGCTTCCGTCTCGCTCCTTTCCCGAGAGCCGACGTGGCGTTCCGGGGATCATCGCACGTGCCGGTCTGCCGTAGAAGGGGGAGCCTCTCTGGGGTGCCCGGTCCTGCCGTGAGAAGCTGCAGCTCGTCCAGGAGCCTCACTCGAACTTGCCGAGGTCGACGGCCACACCGTGGACGGCCAACGTCACGGACTCGGCCAGACCCCCAAGTCTCCCGTCGCCAGAGCGGTGCTGGCGATGCGACCTTCCTGGCCCGGAACCACGTCGATAATACCAGCTCAGCCTCGCTTCTGCCTCGATTATGGCTCGGTTCACGCGCCTCACGCGCCTCGCGCCGTTCCGAACGCTCCGATCACATCGTCCTCGTCTTCTTTTATTTCGCCTCCGGCGTCTTACTCATGACATGCCTCGATTATGGCTCGGTTCACGCGCCTCACGCGCCTCGCGCCGTTCCGAACGCTCCGATCACATCGTCCTCGTCTTCTTTTATTTCGCCTCCGGCGTCTTACTCATGACAGACACACTGTTCGGGTACTACAGGGTTGAATATGTTTTAAAATGCACTTTTTTTGCGACGGGCACTGGCTTTTTTTTTCTGCATGCACAGAGAAACAAAACAAAAGAAGGCGTTAGCCACTCTAAGGCAATCAAAATAAAACAAGTACATAATTAAGGGCCACGCGACTATTTTCTCTGAGCGCCGATAAAAAATGAAGCGCTATTCTGAAGGAGAAGTATCCCCTACCCACCCCATACCAAGCGCACAACCGTTCACGTTTCACAGTTCGCACAACTCCCACACAGCACGCCACTTTAGGAGCAACTCTCCAAAAAAATCTCGGGCGTGAGACGCGAGAACATTCTCTCACTCTGTTGGTGACAAATCTGCATGCCCTTATCTGCAGTTGGACAAGCCGAGACCCAGCTGCACGCCAAGGGTGATTGCTGCTGCCATCGCGAGAGTGCTTCGTTCCGGGGCCCACTTCCTCCTCATGCAACTCATGGGCCACTTCTTTTACGGGTAAGGCCACAGGCTGGAACAAAGTTCGAAGCAGTTTCTCAGCTTTTACCGAGGTCGTGTTGGCTTTCGTATAACGCATTTCAACCGTGGTGAGGGCTCGATGTGGCTCAAGCTCAAGGGACATTATTTGTATTGGTTCTTCTCATTTCATTGCGAAGCGTTCTATGCCCCAGCCCTGCACTACCCCGTCAGAAGGCTCCGCAATGCAGCACATCTTATTATGGGTTATTTGTGATACCCTCTGGATTTTAACTGCGGCACTGTTACAAAATAAAAAAATTGCCGGTTGTTCTATGAGGACAAGCGAATAGAAAACGCGGCAATAATAAAACAAATACCGTATATACTAGTACAAGAGCCACACTTTTGTAAAAGCACCCCTCCCCCCCTCTCCTTCGCACTTGCACAGAAAACGGGGTGAGGGGGCACTGCGGTAAAATTTTTCTGGCCCTGATTACGTAAACAGCAAACGCTGTTTCTTTCATAGCGCATATATTTCTTCACACTCTCTGCCGATACCAGCATAGTGCAAGATATATAAGTGTTAGGTAGGGTAAAGTGCAGTGACCATATATGTTAGTGAGGTCTAGGATTTCTCTCAATTTGAAGAGAGAAAGAATAAAATTAGTCAAGAAGAAACAGGCCGACCTAGACGCCGTAAAAGTAAAATCACACCAATTCAGGCTGGTGCTCGCAAACAAATATGCAGCTTCAGAACAGGAAGATGAAGATAACATAGAGGTAATGAATAAACCGTAACTAGGCTGATCTCAGAAGCAGCAATTGAAGTGGGAGCTAAGGCACCAAGGCAACCAGCAGGTAAGCTCTCCCAAGAAACAAAGGACCTAATAAAGAAACAACAAAACATGAAAGTGCGAAACTCGGGAGATCAGATAGAATTCGCTGAACTGTGAAAACTGATCAACAACAAGAAAGTAAGGGATATTCGAAATTATAACGTGGAGAAGATTGAGGAAGCAATAAAATATGGACGCAGCATGAAATCAGTGAAAAGAAAACTTGGCATCGGACAAGGCAAGATGTATGCACTGAAAGATGAGAAGGGTAATATCATCAGCAATTTCCATGATATAGTAAAAGCAGCGTAAGAATTCTATACTGATCTGTACAGTTCCCAGAGCATAGAAGCTACTTTCATTCGAAGTAGTGAACAGGATACAGAGGCTCCTTCTATAACTTGCGATGAAGTTAGAAGGGCTTTGCAAGACATGACCAGGGTGAAAGCGGTTGGAGTACATGGAATAATCGTAGATTTAATCAAAGATGGAGGAGATATCATGCTTGAAAATTTTGCGGCCCTTTATACACAATGCCTCACAACTTCAAGTGTACCAGAAAGCTACAAGAATGCCAACATTATACTTATCCATAAGAATGGAGACGTTAAAGAATTGAAGAATTACATACCCATTAGTTTGCTTTCAGTATTGTATAAAATAGTCACCAAGATAATTTCCAATAGAATCAGGGCAACACTTGACTTCAGCCAACCAAGAGAACAGGCGGCCTTCAGGAAGGAATATTCTACGATGGATCATATCTATGTCATCCGTCAGGTAATCGAGAAATCTGCGGAGTACAATCAACCTCTCTATATGGCTTTCATAGATTATGAAAAGGCATTCGATTCTGTAGAGATACCAGCAATCAAAGAGGCATTACGTAACCAAGGAGTACAGGAAGCATACGTGAATATCTAAAGGATTCCACAACTACCTTGTTTCTCCGCAAGAAAAGTAGAAAGTTACTTATCAAGACAGGGGTCAGGCAAGGAGATACAATCTGTCTAATGTTATTCACTGCATGCTTAGAAGAAGTATTCAAGCTCTTAGACTGCGAAGGCTTAGGAGTGAGAATCAACGGCCAATATCTCAGCAACCTTCGGTTTGCAGATGACATTGTCCTATTCAGCAGCAATGGTGACGAATTACAACAAATGATTGAGGACCTTAACCGAGAAAGTCTAAGGGTGGGGTTGAAGATTAATATGCAGAAAACAAAGATAATGTTCAATAGCCTGGCAAGGGAACAAGAATTCAGGCTCGTCAGTCAGCCTCTAAGTCTCTAGAGGAGTACGTTTATGTAGGTCAAGTACACACAGGGGACACTGATCAAAAGAAAGCGATTTAGAGAAGAATAAAATTGGGTTGGAGTGCATACGGCAGGCACTACCAAATCCTCACTAGAGGATTACCACTGCCGTCGATAAGAAAAGTGATCAATCGTAGTTTTCTACCCGTGCTAACATATGGGGCAGAAGCTTGGAGGTTAACAAAGGAGCCCGAGAACAAGTTAAGGACCGCACAAAGAGCGATGGACCGAAAAATGTTAGGCCTAATGTTAAGAGACAGGAAGAGAGCGGTGTGGATCAGATAGCAAACGGGGATAGCCGATATTCTAACTGGCATTAAGAGGGGAAAATGGAGCTGGGCAGGCCATGTAATACGTAGGATGGATAACCGTTGAACCATTAGACTTACAGAATGGATACCAAAAGAAGGGAATCGTAGTCGGGGATGGCAGAAAACTAGGTGCGGAGATGAACTTAGGAAATTTGCAGGCGCAAGATGGAATCAGCTAGCGCAAGACAGGGGTAATTGAAGATCGCAGGGAGAGGCCTTCGTCCTGCTATGGTGATGATATTCGTTCACGCAAGCACATCATGCAACTGGTGCTCGTCTATATCAGACCGCCCTTCTGTCGCTGTCACCGCTGCTCAAATTCGGTTCGGTAGCACACTCATACATACAGTCGCCTTCAGTGCCTTGCAAGGTGTCAGATATGACTATGACGTGGAAGCTTTTCACAACAAAGTCTGAAGGCTGTGCACCCCCCGTGCTCAGAATCCAAGAGCATGCATACAAGCTAGCTTCTATGCTCTCTTCAGTCATCGAGTTCTATTTTTAACATTTCTTACTTTTCGAATTTTCGGCAGCTACGTGGGGAGTGCGACTCTTACATGGGTGCGGCCCTTTGTGGAGTATCTACGGTAGCAATCTGGAAAATATCAGAAGACACCTGAGCACATATGATGAGTTCTGAATGTGAAAGCATTAATGTCCAATTGAACACCGCTGAGCGGTCCTTCCACTTTTGCGCTGCTAGTAATGCTTTCGAGTTTTGCTGCGGGGCATGTTATTGAGTTTTGCGATTAAACTAGTGCGTGTTATTTTTTTAACAGTTTCCGCGTTAGCATGTTGCCTGTACACAGGAATCATTTTTGCGATATTGCTTGATAAATGAAGTGGATTTATTTTTCAAGCACTGTGTTCACGTCGGCTTCCTCGCTCGTTTTGCTGCGTTCTTTCGCTCCCTTACTTCACCTGCGAAGTACTGGCGTGGACAGCCACGTTTCGCTACTGCCGAGGTAGCAGCTGCCGACGATGTAGAGGCTTAATACTTTACAATCATACTTTATAGTGCTGCTGCCAGCAAGCAGCTGCAGCAGCAGCCTGCGGTGCCAACGCCTCGACGAGAGACCAATGGAGCAGGAGGGGCCACCAAGGCCGGCAGGCGCGCGCAGCAGCTAATCTTAGTGGGTAGGAGAGAGAGGCACGTCCCCTGATTCCCTCTCCCCTCACGCAACACCTGGCGCGTTATCGCTACAGCAGTTGCTCCGTTTCGCGAGCTCTGCTCCATCGAGGTGCACTCGTGACGGGTTGTCTCCGCCAATGAGAAGTTGGGTTTCGTTTCACTGCTACAGACGCCTGCTACAGACGTTTCGCTGCTACAAACGCATACAGGCGCCTACTACAGACGCTGCTACAGACGCCTGAGTTTCGCTGCTACAGACGCCTGCGTTTCGCTGCTACAGACGCCTGCAATGGACAATTTAATGCTCTGGCATCAAAATGACCGGGAAACATTGAATGACATCAAGCAATAAAGCATACCACTGAACTCGTAAGCATACAGCAGTTCGTTCAAGATATGAGGTACACCTACTGTTGCTAGCTAGCACATATAACCCACGTCGCAGTTTCTCTTGCCAAGAATGTGGTTTGCCAATCGTAAGTCTTTAGACGAGACAAAGAAGTGACGCGCTACGCAAGCGTAGCTGCGCCGTGCCACCACGACGGGTGCGCGACTTCAATCTCGTCTTTCTCGAAAAATAACGGCACAACCCATCTCACTACGACTGTCGACGGCAATGCGATTAGCAGTCCAGCAATGTAGTCACACATTCTATTGATGAAGTGAAGTTTATTTATATTCTGTAGGAGTCATTATGAGACTTCCGTTTCTTCGGCTCTATGCGACATTCACCGGCACCTGATTACTCTGCTATGGTACTCGCTTACCAAGGTCACGCATAAGCATGGCGGAATCACGAAAGAGTAGCGTCGATTGAACTGCAAAGGTGCTATGGCGACGGCAGCTTTACGACATGGAGATGGCCATTCTGAAACGATGACGATGTGAGAATGGCGACTGCGAGACAATGACGTCATGAGGACAAGGGGATGGCGACGAGTGTATATTGACACAGATTACGAAGCTGGAAGGACAACGATGTTGCCGCCAAGACGGCGTGACAATAGATGCACGACAGCAACAGTTTGACGATGACGCAATGACGGCAATGGCGTGACAATGGCAGCATATTGACACGTACACATGTTTATCTTTCACCGGTGGCCGCTTTCAACACCGGCTGACAAATGTTAAACGTTATCGCTCCGCGCAGGACGCGCCTGCATTGGAAGCTTCTCGGACATTATCAATGCTTCTATCCGTCATCTGTGGTCACCGACGCCCATGTAATCTGATTGTATGAGCGACGCGAATTGTCTAGAACTTTCAGGAAGACATGCGAGCATCAGGGATTAATCTGGAACCTTCGATGACACAGGTATAAAAGCCGACGCGTTTCGCCGCTGATCAGATTTCGACGATCGCCGACTGTGTTCGCCGCTATCGTTGTGCTTCAAGTGTAACTTCTTTTGTGGGCACAGGTTCGCCCAATAAAGAATCAGTTTCGTCATTCCCAGTTTTACGACTGTTTGCTTCATCGTCACTACTACGTGACATCTGGTGGAGGTGCTTTTATGTCCTTGTACCGGACCCCCCCGTCCAGCCGTGAGCCAAGCCCACACCGTCTAGAAGACGTCGACGCCTACCCCGACCAGCGAGCTAGTCGCAGGCTACTGAACCTATCACCGGAGTACGAACCCCTACCTGAGAAGACCAAGAGGACAAAAGTCATGACGACCTCGGCAGCAGCTACCATGACAGCCCCTGTGCCAACATCTGCGGTCGTGATGCAACAATCCAGGGAGCCGCCGACTTTCCGCGGTTCGCCATGTGAAGACGCCGAAAGCTGGCTGGAGGCATACGACCGGGTCGCTACGTTCAACAAGTGGGACTGCGACGAAAAGCTGCGCCATGTTTACTTCTCTCTTGAAGATGGCGCCAGAACCTGGTTCGAGAATAGGGAACGTTCACTAACAACCTGGGACCTCTTCCGAGCCGCCTTCCTGGACACCTTCACGAGCGTCGTCCGTAAAGAAAGAGCTGCAGCCTTGCTGGAAAACCGTGTACAGCTCCCGAATGAGGGCATCGGTATGTACACTGAAGAAATGACTCGATTGTTCCGGCACGCCGATCCAGCTATGCCCGAAGACAAGAAAGTTCGCTTGTTCATGCGGGGAGTTAAGCAGGAGCTATTCGCCGGACTGGTACGGAATCCACCAACAACAGTCCAAGACTTTCTCTCGGAGGCTACGACGATCGAGAAAGCACTGGACATGCGCAACCGGCAATACAATCGCCGTTCGACGCCAGACTACGCCGAAGTCCAAGGACTTTCCGACGACCTACGAGACACCATCAGGGCGATAGTACGCGAAGAGCTGCGGAAGTTGCTACCGTCGTCGCAGCCTCAAGTTGCTTCCATCGCCGATATCGTGCGGGAGGAAATCCAGCAATCGCTAGGACTTCCCGAATCGCCGCAACCCCAGCCGGAAGCGATGACATACGCCGCCGTCGCCCGTCGTCAAGGCCCCCCTCCGCGCTCGCGCCAGGGCCCCGTAACGCCGCAATTCCGTCGCCCAGCGCCGCCGCCGCAGCCAGCACGCCCGCCCGTCGCCCAGCGCCGCTACCCGAGAAAAACGGACATTTGGCGCGGCCCCCGACCACCGCCCGCTCTGCTATCACTGCGGCGAAGCCGGCCATGTCTACCGCCGATGCCCATACCGCGAGATGGGCCTACGAGGGTTCGCCGTCAACGCGCCACGTCCACAGCTTGGCGAGCGACCACGTGACATCGCCGACTACCTCGCCGGAGCTCAGTGGCAACCACGACGACCCTCACGCTCGCCGTCACCAGGCCGCTACATCTCGCCCCATCACCGTCAGTACACCGGTCCCACTCGGGGCCGATCTCCCAGTCCTTACCCGGGAAACTAAAGGCAGCAACCGATGGAGCGGCGGTTGCTGTACGACGCAATACCGAAGATCCTCCGCCGCCGACGAAGAAGATTCGCGAATCACCACGACGAGGTATCAGCACACCGCCTGGCAAGAGCCCTAACGACAACACTTCGCCGCCGAAAGAAGACCTACCGACGCGACGTAGCAGCAGCGGAGCAAGCCGACGCAGCCGTGATCCGACGCCACGACTTAACCGCAACGCCAGACGACGGTCTACCGACTTAGACGTGCTAATCGATGGTCATCACGTCACTGCTCTCGTCGACACTGGAGCCGACTATTCCGTCTTCAGTGGCCCGTTCGCCGCCAAGTTGAAGAAGGTGAAGACTGCCTGGCAAGGACCCGATATCCGTACAGCGGGAGGCCACCTAATAACGCCGGCTGGAATCTGCACAGCACGAGTCACTGTGAACAACCGCACTTACCCGGCGAGCTTCGTAATCCTGCAGCACTGCTCCAGGGATGTCATCCTAGGCATGGACTTTCTAAACCAACACGGTGCAGTCATCGACTTAAGGTCCAAGTCGGTAACGCTTTCAACGCACAACGCGATACCACCGGATACAGACATCAGTTACCATGCCTTGAATGTGCTAGAAGAACAAGTCACCGTTCCGCCTCGCTCCAGCGTAATGATTTCCGTCGGTACCGAAGTGCCTGCAGACATGGAGGGCGTCATCGAGGGCGATCATCACTTACTGCTCGACCGTGAAATTTGCGTCGCTAGAGGCATAGCTGAGCTACGTGCAGGGAAAGCAAGGGTGATGCTCACGAACTTCAGCCCCGAATACAAGCACATTAACAAAGGCACCACGGTCGCCTACATCGACGAAATAGTACAAGCCAGCAGTGCTTTCGCCTTCACGGATTCCAGTGCACCTGCAACGATGACTATAGTACCTGAACCAACTTTCGACGTCAATCAGAACCTTCCCAGGCATAAGAAAGAACAACTAAAAGCTCTGCTCCTGCAATACAAGGACTGCTTCTCGTCGTCGTCAAAAGTTCGACAAACCCCTGTCGCCAAGCACCGCATCATAACCGACGAAAATGTCCGCCCACTCCGTCAGAGCCCGTACCGAGTTTCGGCGCGCGAACGCGAGGCCATAAGGCAACAAGTCGACGAAATGCTACGCGACGACATCATCCAGCCGTCCAAGAGTCCGTGGGCGTCCCCCGTGGTGTTAGTGAAGAAGAAGGATGGAACACTACGTTTCTGCGTCGATTATCGTCGCCTCAACAAGATCACGAAGAAGGACGTATACCCCCTCCCACGGATTGACGACGCCTTGGATCGACTCTACAACGCAAAGTATTTTTCGTCGATGGACCTCAAAACCGGCTACTGGCAAATCGAAGTCGACGAGAGGGACCGGGAGAAGACTGCCTTTATAACACCAGACGGACTGTTCGAGTTCAAGGTCATGCCGTTTGGTCTTTGCTCGGCACCTGCGACTTTCCAACGCGTCATGGATACAGTACTGGCAGGCTTGAAGTGGCAGACTTGCCTCGTGTATTTGGACGACGTCGTTGTGTTTGCCTCAAGCTTCGAAGAACACCTGCGGCGCCTTGAAACAGTTCTTCAAGCTATCAAGACCTCCGGACTCACGTTGAAGCCAGAAAAGTGCCGCTTCGCATACGAGGAGCTCTTGTTTTTGGGCCATGTCATCAACAAGTCTGGAGTGTGCCCTGACCCACAGAAAACGGCGGCCATCACTGACTTTCCTCCGCCCACCGACAAGAAGGCAGTGCGTAGATTTCTTGGCCTGTGTGCCTATTACAGGCGCTTCGTCAAGGATTTTTCACGGATCGCCGAGCCACTGACGTACCTCACGAAGGCCGACGTCGAGTTCAAGTGGGAGACGCCGCAAATCGAAGCATTTGAAGAACTGAAGCGACGCCTACAATCGCCGCCCATCCTTGCGCATTTCGACGAAAACGCCGATACCGAAGTCCACACCGACGCAAGCAGCGTAGGACTTGGCGCCGTGCTTGTGCAGAGGACTGACGGACTAGAAAGGGTTGTAAGTTACGCTAGCCGGTCGCTATCGAACGCGGAATCAAATTATTCCACAACAGAAAAGGAGTGCCTCGCCATCATCTGGGCTACATCAAAGTTTCGCCCCTACCTCTATGGCAGGCCCTTCAAAGTTGTGAGCGACCACCACGCCTTGTGTTGGCTAGCTAACTTGAAGGATCCTTCAGGTCGCCTCGCACGATGGAGTCTGAGACTTCAAGCATTCGACATCACCGTCGTTTACAAGTCCGGGCGAAAGCACTCTGACGCCGACTGCTTGTCTCGCGCCCCCGTCGAACAGCCGCCACAGGATGACCAGGATGACGACACTTTCTTGGGACCCATCAGTGCCGACGAATTCGCCGAACAACAGCGAGCCGACCCGGAACTAAGGAACCTTGTAGATTACCTGGAAGGCAAGACCGTCACTGTGCCGAAGGTGTTCAGGCGAGGATTGGCGTCGTTTTTCTTGCAAAACGACATTCTCCTAAAGAAGAACTTCTCGCCTCTCCGAGCCAACTACCTCCTCGTGGTACCCTCAGCATTGCGTCCAGAGGTTCTGCAAGCTCTCCATGACGACCCAACGGCTGGACACCTCGGTTTTTCCCGCACGCTCGCGAGGATACAAGAAAAATACTACTGGCCTCGCCTCTCTGCCGACGTCGCCCATTACGTAAGGACATGCCGAGACTGTCAGCGACGCAAAACACCGCCGACAAGGCCAGCCGGACTTCTACAGCCGATCGAGCCACCTCGCCGACCGTTCCAGCAGATTGGGATGGACTTACTGGGGCCTTTTCCGACGTCGACGTCCGGGAATAAATGGATCGTCGTAGCTATGGACTACCTCACCCGCTACGCCGAAACAAAAGCCTTGCCCAAAGGCAGTGCTGCCGAGGTAGCCCGATTCTTCGTTGAGAACATCCTCCTGCGTCACGGTGCCCCAGAAGTCCTCATCACCGACAGAGGTACTGCCTTTACGGCAGAACTAACTCAAGCCATCCTGCGATACAGCCACACAAGCCATCGCCGGACCACCGCCTACCACCCGCAGACGAATGGCCTCACCGAGCGCCTAAATAAGACCATCGCCGACATGCTGGCAATGTACGTCGACGTCGAACACAAGACGTGGGATGCCATCCTTCCGTACGTGACCTTCGCATACAACACGGCCGTGCAAGAAACGACGCACATGGCGCCGTTCAACCTGGTCTACGGAAGGAACCCGGCAACGACGCTTGACGCCATGCTACCGGACGTCACCGACGAAGAAAATCTCGACGTTGCCACCTATTTGCAGCGTGCCGAAGAAGGTCGACAGATCGCCCGACTGCGCATCAAGAACCAGCAGAGGACCGACAGCCGACACTACAACCTTCGACGACGCTACGTCGAGTACCAGCCCGGTGACCGTGTTTGGGTCTGGACTCCGATACGCCGACGAGGACTTAGCGAGAAGCTGTTACGTCGCTATTTCGGACCATATAAGATCACCCGACGTATTGGCGCACTGGACTATGAGGTCGTGCCAGACGGCATTTCGCAATCACAGCGGCGCCGGGCACGACCTGAAGTCATCCACGTGGTGCGTCTTAAGCCTTTCTACGCCCGCTGACAAACTTAGGTACTTTGTTACTTTGTTATTGTTTTTTGTTATTTTGTTTATTACGCATGGTTTTGTTTTCGCTTTCGTGTTTGTTTGTAGCATCGGGACGATGCTTTTTAAGGGGAGGGTATTGACACGTACACATGTTTATCTTTCACCGGTGGCCGCTTTCAACACCGGCTGACAAATGTTAAACGTTATCGCTCCGCGCAGGACGCGCCTGCATTGGAAGCTTCTCGGACGTTATCAATGCTTCTATCCGTCATCTGTGGTCACCGACGCCCATGTAATCTGATTGTATGAGCGACGCGAATTGTCTAGAACTTTCAGGAAGACATGCGAGCATGAGGGATTAATCTGGAACCTTCGATGACTCAGGTATAAAAGCCGACGCGTTTCGCCGCTGATCAGATTTCGACGATCGCCGACTGTGTTCGCCGCTATCGTTGTGCTTCAAGTGTAACTTCTTTTGTGGGCACAGGTTCGCCCAATAAAGAATCAGTTTCGTCATTCCCAGTTTTACGACTGTTTGCTTCATCGTCACTACTACGTGACAATATTCACGATTGAGTGCCGGCAGCCTAATTAAGCTAGTATGACAGAGAAGAAACGACATCGATGGAACGAGGGCATGACGACAGCGAGACACTGTTTGTGAAGTGATGTCGACTCAAAACGACCGGGTAACGACGAGGACATAAAGACCACGGAATGACGATGGCAATGTGATGACATTAACGCGACATTACCGCGACATTGGCCTGACGCAGTTAAAAATGACGACAACTGAACGATCACGATAGCATCAGTACGACACAAGAAATGTATGACGACGTTTATGTGTTGACTACTAAATGCCGACGATATCATGAGAACGGTATGGCGACAATTGGAGGATGACAAGTGTATTGCGACGATAGCGCGATGACCACTGTCTCACGAAAACTGTATGACGACGGTAGCGTGACGGCAATGATGTGACGACGAAAGCACGAAGGTAGTCGGATGGCGAAACCGAAGCGACGGCGATAGGAGGACCTACATGGCATTACGGTGGCGGTATGACATCGAATGTCTGATGACAGTATGACAGTGCCAGCCGAGATGCCATGATGATGAAGCAGTGACAATGATGACAGGATGACGGCAACATAATCATGAATTGAATGACGAAGATATGATTGCGCTAGAATGACGGAGGAGTGGTGTCGATGGAACCACGAAAGCAGTATGACGACGACAACATGACGGCAATGGAATGACATTTATGAAGTGATGACGAGAGTAAAATGTCAGCGTGACAACGATGGCATGACGACAGCAATATGACGACGACTGTTGTGACAACGACAGCATGATGAGAGTGGGATGACCCATTTTTAATGACGGCTAAGGAGCGACCATGACAAATCTTGTCGAACACTTACCAGAACTATTCTCATCTAAACAGGCACAAGATTGTATAGCCGCCGATCAGCTGAGAAGAGGAATCTGCGACTACTGGTTCAAATGACGGACCCAGAATCAACCGGCGATGTGCGACAGCTGCCCCTGCTGGCAAGCTACGTCATTCATTGAAGTAACCGCTGCCTCTGGATTCTATCGGAGTGTGGCGCCTGGGTTCGTCCGTTCAAGGATAAAAGACGCCCCCGTAGCACAAGCGCTTCGCAGTCGGCGGCAAAGTCTTGTCGAACACTTACCAGAACTATTCTTATCTAAACAGGTGATCTACTCTCACCAAGAGCTCATTTGTTTGCCGCTGCCGCCGACTGCTACCATGATTGATGCTCATCATTGATAATTGACGCGATCTGTGAGCGAAATTCTTGACTTGTTTTGTGCCTCGCCATGACATCGATTTGTCCGGTTGGTTCAAATCGGCTGCCAAGTGATGGCAGATTCTTGTCGTGCGTGGAAGGTGAGAATGGCTTTCACTTGGGGAAAACATGCTCCGGTGTTGCTGAAAGTACATTTTTGTCAATGGGATCCTCGAAACGAGAAATGTGCGCACTGTAGGTCATCTACGGGGGAGTCCATCTCAGCGCAACTTCGCAAGTCGGCTGCATCTGCAGAAGCCGATGACCCTGGATCACAGTTGGGCTCTCTCCGGGAACAACTACAGGAAATCAATGATATGGTTGTTACTCGTTTGCCCCTTAAAGAAAAGATAGATCAGCCAATTGCACTAAAGCCACGGATGGATGAGGTGTTAACTTTGAAAGAAACAGTTCTGGAGTTGCAAAGCTCTGTACAGTATCTGGCAAGAGGTTATGACACAGTCTTGGCTCAGACTAAGGAATCGGATTCAGTCATGAAAGGTCTTGAAACCCAAATAGAATCACTAACAGAAAGTTTAAGAAGACAGTCGGATGAAATATCTCGATTTCGTGATGACAAGGACGAGCAGTACAGCAGGCTTTCGAATTTGTAACTCCACGGACTTCCATATTCTTTGGGGGAAGACCTGCGTGCTGTCATAGCAGAACTTGCACAGAAGCTAGCCTTGACAGAATTCAACCCTCGGGATGTTTTTGCAGTTCACCTAATACCAGCCAAAAAGATAAAGTACCTACTGTACTAATTAGGTTCTCCGACCCGTTATTATAATACGGGACACTTGGCTGGCAGCACGTCAGCAACTGCGTGACTTGGCGCAGAAAAAAACTCTACCCCCATGATGTACCTCAACAAAAATTTGACACAGATTAACAAAGAATTATTCTGGAAAGCTCGTACCAAAGGTAAGGAAAGCTTCTATAAGAATTTGTGGGTTAAGAATGGCAAGATTTCTGCTCGAAAAGAAGACTGAGGCCATGTGCTTCGAATGGCCATGATCGCTGACGTTGATAAGACGACTTAGAAAATGGCAGTCAACTTTCACTTCCTTCCAGATTTTCGTTCACACGGAAGTCTTTGACGTCACTGATATCCCGCCTTTTTCAGTTATTCATGTAAACGTGAGAAGTATAACCAGACACTGGAATCAGTTTCTTGTCGATACCACTAACATTTTGAGTTTAGTAGATGCTATCGTTCTTACAGAAATTAACGCTCAAGATGGCAGGTTATTCCAATTGCGCCTACCCGACTTTCAAGAGCATTTTATACCTAGAACAGGTAGGCGAGGCGGGGGAATAGCGCTCTTCGTTAAGACTAAATGGTTAGTTACACCGATGTCGTTTTCAATTTCGGTTGCTGAAAGGCTTGCGTTCCGCCTGGAATGTTCTGGCACTGCCCTCCCTTTAATCGCTACGTATCGTCCACCGTCAGAACACGTGCAGTCATTTCTAGATGAACTGAAACAAAATTTAGAGGTTTTACCTTCCTATAAGAACATGTGCATTATCGGTGATATCAACATAGATATCCTAAGCTCTGAGAAGACGATTGTTTCCGATTACTTAAACATATTAGCAGACTATGGCATAGAATATTTCGTTAATTAAGCAACTAGACAAGAAGCGCTCTCAGGTCGCCTTGTTTCCTCGTGCCTCGATCATGTCTTAGTTCGTTCAATCGATATTTTCGCCGTTAAATTTATTCGAATAACAAAAAAGCTGGCTGATCCTTACTATATCGACTGCCACATCTCATCTCCTGGCGCTCATGCAGGCCAAATCAAGGATGCCCAATATATAGAAATATTTGATTGCGCTAGCTTTGACAGACTTGTCTCCCAATATCACTGGGACACACTGTTAGTGCATAGTCATTCGACCAATGCGTTTAAAAAGTTTGTAGACACTTTTACCGAGCTGAAGCAAGGTTGTAAAATATCTGTTTTGGTACACAAGCGAAAAACACACTTACATTGAGTAAATAATCAAATATTGAAAGCTATTCAAGCGAAAGACGAACTCTGGAAACGATGTCCAAAGCATCCAGAAGATGAAGCTTTAAAGGGTCTTTACCGAAACGCACGTAACAAAGTTACAGAAATGATGCGCTGTTCCAGAACAGCGCATGTTTTTCACTCATTAAACCAGCTAAGATGTGGTCTCTAGTGAATGAGCTTAGGGGAATCAAGTCGAGTTCCTACTTACATCCGATACTATAGAAGGTCCCGGTGCTCCGTCGGAAGTGGTGGCTAATAATTTCAATGAATCATTTTCTTCATTGACAATCGATATGGAAACGCCCCTTAATCTGCCGAACCCTATCGCAGCTAGCAGTTCATTATCAGATTCAGCACGTCTGCCCTCGACGGCTGAAGACGACTGGCTTCGATTGCTTTGTCGGTCACGGAATAGCCGTGCTCAAGGCTTAGATGGAATATCAGCCGAAGATATAATACGTAATATCAGTGTGCAAGCTGGGCCGATTCCTTTTATTTTGAACACTATTCTAGACACGTGTGTTGTACCCGATGAAATGAAGAGAGCACGTGTTATTCCAATACTTAAGGGTGGAGATGCGTCAAAACCAGAAAATTACCGCCCCATATCCGTACTTCCGTTCTTAGCACAACTGCTAGAAAAGCATGTTCTGGATCGACAGCTATGGACAGCTTTTTTCTTAACCAGAACATTTTATCGCCCTTGCAGTACGGCTTTGTTCAAGGCAGCGGTACGCAAAACCTGTTTGAAATTTTTGTCAGACATTTTACACGAAACATTTGAACGAAACCCGCTATCAAATACATTCCACTCAGTTAACCACCATATTCTATGTAGTAAACTTTACAGATATGGCTTTCGGGGACATTTTCAAGATTTTTTTAATAGTTATTTTTTGAATCGCTCTCAAATTCTTTGTTTTAATGATGTACACAGCACACTGTGGTACCTCACAGCAGGAGTGCCACAGGGTTCAGTGTTGTCACCATTTTTATTTAACTTATATGCTTGTTAGTTGGGACAGGTAATTGACACAAGCACTACTTATCAATATATGGACGACACTTTGCTTGTTTCAAGACAAATGGAATATTAAAGGGCTGTTGCTCTGCTTCAAGTTGACGCAAATAAGACTTAATGCGGGAAAAATTCAATTAGCCTGTTTTATAAATCCCTTAAACGTTCTTGATGCCACTTTGCCTGTCCTTATGCATGGCTCCGATTGTTTGAATTGTGGCAGTACACCGATTGAATATGTACACAGTGTTAAATATTTGGAGTTCACTTTGAGAATGCTTTATCATGGAACGTTCATATGGCTTATTCCATTTGCGCAAAACTTCGACGAGCTGCGTGCTTACTGTAGTGCGTCCGCAGCTACGATATGCTCCCATTAAAATAAAGAAAATTATTGTTCATGCGTTACCTTATTCGCATATAAGATATGGTATCTGCTCTTTCTTTAATTGCAGCAGCTTTTTGGAAAGCCAATGTAAACAGGGTACTACAAAATGCTCTAAGAAGTGCAGCATACAACAAAAACATTGATAGGGATAACTTGTTGAAGTCTCTGGAAATGCCGAACTTTAATTCAGTGTTTTTTCTGTTGTGCCGCGATATTTCTGGAACAAAAATTTTCGCGTGCCTGCTACAAAACACATCAGTCTACGCAATCCCTCCAGATACGTTGTTCCTCAGAAAACTAATTATGGTAGAGGACAACGACACTATTAGATTCCGAATTTGTTTAATAAACTCCCCACTTCAGTACAGCAGCAACGAAGTTTATCCTGCTTAAAGAACGCCTTAGAAAAGGGACATAAAACAAATATATTCTCGTATGAAGCTAACTTTTATTTGTGTCTGTGTGAGCATGGTGATTAATTTAGACATTGTGCCCATATCTATTTCGCGGTTTTCTTTTAGAACATGTGCTAATACAGTGTATATTCATATAATAGTGTGATGGGTTTTGTTTGACGATGACCTGTAGCACCTTTTCACTCTGTTTTGTGCGTTTTTGGTAATTTGTTTTGTACGTGTTATCAAAAATGGTTAAGCGTTTTAGTTTATATTTTGGAGCATTAGTTATGCTCGAGAACCTGTTAATGTGATTTTGCCGCGACTGTCGGGTCTCTGCCACACAAGCCCTTGGAAGGCTTCGGCAGACCTCACAAGAAATGCATGCACCTAAGAACTGGCAATAAAGGCTATTATTATTATTATTATTATTATTATTATTATTATTATTATTATTATTATTATTATTATTATTATTATTATTATTATTATTATTATTATTATTATTATTATTTGGTGTAAAAAAACATATATACACTTGAAATAAACAGACCGTGTGGAGCAGGCTGGCAACTGCCCCCAGAAGAGGCACAACCTCTGCTTGCTCTTCCGAATGGAGGAGACAGAAACAGAAATGGAGGATAGTAAAAAGGGAAGGAGATAGGAAAGAAAGAGCAAGATCACAAATATAAAGAAATACAGCAACGCAATTACAAAACGCTGAACGTGACTGGTCATAACAGGTGGCGCTACTAAAGCAAAGTTAAAAAATACAAGAAATTATGACGAAGGTCTTGTCCCCCGCTAATAAAAAAAAATGCCCAACAAACAGGAATTTCAGTTTCTTTTTAAAAGTAAGGACGGCGCGATGAGCCCTAAGTGGGGAGTCCAACGCACATCATCCGGTTTACGCGTGCGCTCCTATCTCCTCCCCTTCACTTTCTCAGGTTGAGGTATTTTTTTTTTATGTATACTATAGATTAAGCCCTGAGAGTGTTATTCACCGCCACTCACGGCCATGACAGCTGATCTGAAACATGCTTTCAAGCACAGGCGCCGCATATTAAGTGAGCATAATCAAGTGGATAGTAAAGAACCCTCGGGCACGTGATATATATTGACACGTGCGCCTGTTTATCTTCTCCGACGACCGCTTTTCACCGGCTAACAAATGTTAAACGTTATCATTCAGTGCAAGACGCGCATATATGATTTGGAACTTACGCGAATGTTATCGTTGATCCTATTTCTTGTGCCTGTCCTCGCCGAACCTCGCATAATCAGATTGCATGCGTGACACGAACCGTGCAGTCGTTCCTGGAAACCATGCGGGCACCAGTGATTGCACTGGAACCTTCGATGACTCGTGCATAAAAGCCGGCGCGCTTGACCCGCTGATCAGATTTCGACGATCGCAGACTGTGTTCGCCGCTATCGTTGCGCTTCGAGTGTAACTTGTTTTGTGGGCACAAGTTTACCCAATAAAAGTCAGTTCAGTCATTCGCAGTTTTGCTACTGTGTTCGTGACGGTCACTACAACGTGACAATATTATTTTCTTTTTCCTGATCTCGCCTCGCAGTTCGGCGATGTCCCGGTGGTCCTGGATGGCGGAGAGACTGGATCTTGCCAGCTTGGCGGGCTACGCCCTATCTCTAGAATTTAATTACTACGTGTACTACCTATTCACCTACGGCTTCGCGGGCGCCCTGTCCAGCGCAGAAGGCATCGAGGTCCCGGAAACTGCACCCTGCATCGCCAGATTGCACCGGTGCTCGCGATTCTGGAGGTAAGCAATACCCTTGAGTGCGCTTACTACCTTCGTCACTGCGACACTTTCCCTTAAAGAAACATTAAAGAGTATCAGCCTTTCTGTATAGGCATTGCAGTGTGCGGGATATACTGGAATACCGGAGACGTCTACGACAGTGGCAGCGCTAATAGCGAGTAGCGCCTTATTAGGTCATTGTTGTTCAAACAGAAAGAAAAAAAATGTTTGTGGTCTTACGTAAGAGAGCCACTATCTGATTTTGAGTCACGTGGTCAGTAGGGGAACTCCAGACCTGTTATTACCTTGTGCGTTTTTTTTAACAAGCGTGTTTCTTCTTCTTTTTCTTTTAATTAGTTTTAACGCGCTAGCGTTAACGGCCCCGTGTCGCAGAAAATCCGGCGTCGGCATCATTGTCGGCGTCGGCGTGGATTTCGGCGTACGTGGCGGAAAAAATCATCCCAACCACCCCGACCGCGCAGGCCCTCCGCGTGGCGCAAGGTGTTAGCGAATGAGACAATCATCCCGAACCACACGACCACGCAGGCCCTCCACGTGGTGCAGGTTCTTGGTGAACAAATTTCAATTTATTACAGTGAAATCTGTCAGAAAAACGGTAAAGTACGACTTAACCACAACATACAGACACGGTGGCGTCGGATTGTAGTTTGAATGTACGAGAAAACATAATTCTGTTACGAGGAAACTCAAAC
This sequence comes from Dermacentor silvarum, assembly GCF_013339745.2. NCBI lineage: Eukaryota > Metazoa > Arthropoda > Arachnida > Ixodida > Ixodidae > Dermacentor > Dermacentor silvarum. The sequence goes on along the minus strand of NC_051160.1, from coordinate 64,841,304 downwards.
ACACACCTCTTTTCGAGCATTTCTATCATACCAACCCGGTGCGCTCGGGTAATTTACTTGCGAAAATGCTATCTAGATGGCGTTCCCATCCTCGGCAGGTCAAATTGGGACTTCGCCTGCTAATGTGTTTTAGACACGCGCGCGCGTCGGGGCAATAGCAAAGAAATAATAAAATAATAAAAAAGGAGCTAGGAACCTCACATTTTAATTTAAATCGACTTATATTGCCCCTCGAAAAATGTCTTCCCAGCAATGCATTTTGTTTAAAAGTGAAGCGGACTTTAAGAGGATTGTTGTAAGCTTGGTCTTTGTAAGCTGGCTTTCCCACGTTCTGTCTTGCGGTGAAGCTCACTGAAACAAAAATGTGATGCGAACAGGGCCCGATAACGCTATCGCGTTCCACTCTTAAAGGCGAAGCTTGAGGGTCCTCCAATTTTTTTCGTTTCTTTTAAGTTTGCATTTCGCCGCCAAATCCGGCCTCCGCGCGCGCGATCAGAACCACGATTTTGAGCTCAGCAGTCCAACTAAGCTAAGGTTCCTGTAGAATCTATCTGAAAAGAATTCAGCATTCACTGGTAACTGTTGCCGCCGACGCATCTGCGGAATATGAAGAACATGGCCGTTGCAATTATAGCGCTTTGTACCCTGGTTAACCTCACTGTCACGATTTGGCGTCACCGGCGCTGGTGTGCGCATTGGACCCTGTAGTGTTCCAGGGTTCCGTAAGCTGTACTGCCTTTACGTAGAAGCTGAAACCCTTTATGTGCCACCAATGCCGGTCAGCGGAACGCTACAAAGTAGCCGTAAGAGACGGTATATGATAAATTGTGCATAGCACTTCTCGAAGCTCTGTCAACGTTTTTGGCAGAGTTTTCGGCGGCGGATGGAGATCCATCGGAGACGACGGGCATGGCCTTCGCCTGCTCATTTTTGATACTAGGTTTGTTGCATTTCTGCAGCGCACGCGTGACTTTTTTACGGTTGGAATAAGTTAGCTCAAACAAACATTATATCGAGGTTCAGACAGAAGAGAGCACCTATTTAGTTTGCACATGAATCCGACAAGAACCGGGTGGAGTTAGAAGTCGGCATGAAGAAGTTTGATGCCGCTGCGTGTACAGGAACTATTCCCTGTTGGGTCGAGATAGTTGAGGCAATAGTTGAGCAGTAGCTGACAGCAGCTCAGCAGGAATGCTGGTGTGCTTTAGCGTACGTGCACGCAACGCTCATGCAACCAGCGGAGGGAAGAACACTGATCTTGCTCCACCACCGAGTGCGCCCGCTTCGACGTTTTCGCAGCCAAACGCACTCCACGTCTCTGGAGACCCTGTAATTCCGGCGTCACCTGGCCACTTTGGATCGCGATTAGCCCAATCCGGATTAAGCTCGATCCGGATCGAGTCCTGCTATACGGTCACTTCCAATCGCGATCTCACTTGATCCGGATTCAGACAATCGTGATCCGTGCATCACCATCGAGGCTCTTGATTGCCATCGTAGACTGACGACCATGTTGTCCTGAGAGTTGCAGACGATCAGCAGACGAAGGTAGTCTTACCCACAATGAGAAACGAAATAATATTTCACTGCGGAAATAATATTCAATAGCTGCGGTTTGTAATGCTCTCTGCACAGCAGTCTGCTGAGCCCGATCAATCCTTACAATTTCAACTGACATGTCGGGCGCGCCGAGTTTGCAGGCACCTTAACTAGATGGCGCCATCATACTGGTGGAGGCTTGGCAGCTCGGGAGCGCGTTGATTGCGCGCCTCGTATGAATCGCACATCGTCGTCTGCGCCTGCGCACGCAAACGCCTGCTGCGTTTGCAGGCACCTTACCTAGATGGCGCCACCATACTGCGGAGGCTCGGGTCTTCTGCCCCTGGGCGCTTGCCTTATAGGGCATGTTCCGCCGCCTGATAGAAAGCGCTTGCGTGGCTCAGTGGTAGAATATCTGACTCCCGCGCAGCGGGCGCGGGCTCGATCCCAGCGGTAAACGCGTACTTTTTTCGCATTTCCCGGCGATAGCGGTTACGGCGCAACGCCGGCAGCCACGGCCGGCGGCATCACCGCGAACCGAAACGGCTATTGGAATGACCCCATAACAGCTTACGCTGTAAAATGCAATGGCTTATAGTCCCGTAAGGCAGAGGCTACAAGCACTCAGCAAAGAGAAGCGAACAGTGCATAAATTCATTGTAATCACGCATACAACATAAATAACAGCATGTCGAAAACTATCATCATCAATGGTTCATAGCCCCGTAATTAAGCCAGCAAAAAATCCAATGACTCATACCCGCGTAAGGGAGAGGCTAGAAGCACTCAGAAAAGTGAAGCGAACAATGCACACATTCTTCGGAAGCACGCATACCACATACAGAGCAGCATACGTTTAGAACAAGCTCAAAACAAGCATCCGAACCACATAATTGGGGATAAATCGCCCATGATAACAATGCGAAGCGCGAGAGCTCCCTACATACGTTTCCCGGTAAAGATTACTGTTGCGCAAGTTGCCGCGGCAACACCAGCTTTCGACGTGGGGTGTGGCGTCTCTAGCCTTTCGTATATAAGATAACCAGCCTAGCAACTGATTTCAATGTTGTTGGTGCACCACTATGGGCGGCGGCGTGCTGTCAAAATTACCATTACTCTAAAATAGGACTACTACTACTATTACTCTAAAGCCGAAAAGCATTGCATACCCCTATCAGCAGTGGTAATGGTGGTTTTCGACAGATTCGCTGGACATTCACGTTCGGAGGACCGGGATGGCGAGCTTTTTCTTTAAAGCGTAATCTGTTATGGGCTCATTCCAATAGCCGTTTCGGTTCGCGATGGTGTCCGCCGCCTCCACCGGTGTCGGGTGTCCGTTACCACTATCGCCTGAAATGCGATAAAAAAGTACCCGTTTCCCGCCGGGATCGAACGCAGACCCGCTGCGCGGGAGTCAGATACTCTACCACTGAACTACGCAAGCGCTCGCTATGAGGGAGCGGGAAAGTGCCCTCTAAACGCGCCCTAGCGCGCAATCAGCCTCCGCCTGTATGGTGGCGCCATCTAGTTAAGGCGCCTGCAAAAGCAGCGTGCCCGATATGTAAGTTGCATATAGCAGTTGCATGCTGCATGTAACTGGACCTGGTCAACTCAAGCAGGCTATGTGACTATTTGTCACCAGCCCGTTTTGAAGATTCCAATAAACGATCATCATCATCATGAACAACAACAACAACAACGTACCGTGCCACGGGTCAAGGGATGTGCGATGTGCGCCACGTATTGTGGATACCTCGCCGGTACACGTTATGGCGTCTCCTCCCAAAAGGCAAAAGGTTTCACACAATAATTTTTTAATCTAGGGACACTTTATAAGCTTATCTGGAACAGCCACGACCCACCCTAACGGTTACTGTCAGGAGACAGCCTCCAAGCTTTTACGTCTTTGATGCTGTTAACTGTGACAAAAACGTTGCTGTACTTATTTTCATACATTACTCTTTCCAGGTACTTCGACCGTGGCATGCACCTGTTTATTCGAAGGTATGTCTGATATAGTAGTTCCCAAGCACAGCCTGGTATAGCCACGTAAACGTTGTAACCTTAAGGAATGTAAGGAAGAACATCCTCTCGGCAGCACCGCACCGTGGTGTCATTTTCAGTAGACGCCATCGCGCTGCCTCGTCGTTACTCGTACGTCATTGCAAGCTCGCCCCCCCCCCCCCCCCCCATAAATCTCATAAGAATTGCTGAAGGCGCTGGAGTGTACTCCGTGACTCCACTCTGACGGACGTTAGAAACACAATGCCTCTAACATTTCGGATAAACATTTTAACTGCATATGTAAGTCTTCTGCACCTCTGTAAGTTCTTTGTATCGTCGTTTCATTGTATGTTTGGTGCGCTAAAGCAGTGATCAATAAAGGAGACCTCCAATCGGACGCAGAGAGCGCACACCAAGTAGAAGTCTATAAGACGGAGCAGTGTAATAAATAGCCTTAGATAAGCAACATCGGCACCCGGTACCTTTACATTCAAACGAAAAAATGAGTTTTCTGTAGTCAGTGCGACAGCGTTCACGTCATCTTTGCACCTTTTTGGTTCGTGACATGAGAGCGAAGTGTTGCATTCCCATCTCCTGGGCTGCTAAGTTTGCAAAGAAAATAACTTTGCACTGAGTCCAATTGACAAGAGTGCGCCAGTCATTTCTTTGTAGTTTTTGGACCTCTTCAAGTATTCTCAAAAGGCTTCGCACCACTCGCTCATGACTCGTGTCCGTGTTTTCATCCTGGCACCTTTAAAAAATATTTATTGATTTTGCATGGCAACGTTATTGCATAACCAAGCGTAAAAATCAGCATGCAAGGTAGCCCATAAAACAAGGCAAATGGAAACAAAGAGGATTCTCTCCATAACAGGACTGATGGGTACTGTTATTGTTGTGACGACTACTTCGGCGGGTGGTTTCGAGAGCTACGCACACAATCATACGGATTTCTTGAGCCGCTTCGAAAGCCCCACGTATATTGAGAGAAAAAATCAGCAACCCCTCTCATGCCGAAGAAATGGGCGTAAGTGATGCTTGTCATGTGTTTCTTCGGTGTTCCTCGGAACGAACTGAGTACTGACGAGGACCACGTTGTGCTCTAACCAAAACCGGTCACATGCACTGCAGCTGGCTGTGAAGTTCCGGTTGAGAAACTTACGTTGAAACGTGGCCGTCGCACCGAGGAAGTTGGCGCTAGCGTTGCCGTGGCGTGCACCACTGTTGTCGGGTTCCTGGAGGGCAAGACAACGCTGACGTTTGGCCTCAACACCACGCTCCCGCAACTAGGGGTCCGCGGCTCCTCGCTGACGTTTCCCCTGGGCTTCGGAAACCCTCACGCTAGAATCGGCACGTCGACGACTAGCCCTTTCCCGGGCAGTTCGCGGCGCCGTTGCTCAAACGCAGCCTGCTCCTCGACAGAACGCACCGCATGGGGCCTTCCCATCCGATCACCGAAACTGATCTGAAGCTAGGGAAGCCCGGCGGAGCACGCGCCAACCCCCTTTCCATTTCTTTCCCTGCCCGCGACACACCGAGTGACCCTGGTTGGTAGCGCGCGTCACGTGATCTGGTGCCGGCGCAGCTTTCTAGCACGTCAGCTTTCCCCGCACCTGCTCTTTCTTTCTTCCTTTCTTTACTTCTTTCTTTCTTGTCCCTGGCTCATGCCTGCAAATCCCTGGCTCATACCCACATAAGCAATGCGGGTATTCGCCACACATGAGTTTTCGCGTGACTACAACGCCACCGAAACTTGTGAGGCAATAAAAGCTTCGCTTGAAAGAAGTAGTCAAGTATTCTAGGCGCGAAATGCCATCTTGCGGGATAAGTGGCAGCCATTTGCAAAAAAAAAACGCATATCCACGGGGTGAATGATGATGAGTGGGCGAAGCTCCGGAGGGAATCATCGGTAAACCGTGAATCTTCCGTGTAATTCGCCCAGTCTCGCCGCACTAAATCGAACGATTGACTTCCACCAATGGCACGCGCTATATGTGACGTCATTCCTATTTTATAACAGCGTCCCTTCATTATAATTTCACCATCTCCCGCATAAGGGGACGCTAGCACAAACGCGTTAGAAACGTGCAGTACTCTCTAGTAAGGGGGAGAGGCCACAGCGTTTTACGCAGCTGTTTACACATGCCGGAACGTGCACTGCGTTTACCGACGCCATCAGCGTTTATGAATACGGGGGTAAGGCGGAGAGGCCACAGTGTCTTACACCAGCTTCTTACACGGGCCGTAACACGCTAGCACAAACGCGTTAGAATAACGCGCAGTCTTTCGTTAATGTTGGGTATTTATTGTCATCGTGGTGCGGGTGTACATGTGCGCTTCGTGGCGTAGTGGTTAGCGCCGCGCGTTCGGAAGCGAGGGGTCCCTGGTTCGATTTCGCGCTACGGACATAACTTTCGGAATTTTTTTTTCATAAAAGTAGACGTGGCTACCTACTACTACGACTACTACTACTACTACTACTACATACTACATACTACAGAGGAGGGGCAGACCCACACCCTAAGGAGCTTCGCCCCTAAAAACATGAGACCTGGAAGGATACAGCAGTCGACTACCCCGACTGCTGTCACCTCGCGTTTCTTGACAATGGCATGGGTCATACAGTCTCTTATTCAGGTCAATACCATTACGATGCCACCTGTACATGCAAGTTGCACGCCGCGGTAGCTTTTGTGGCTATGGCGTTGAGCTGTATTCTGAGCTTGAGGTATCCGGTTCGATCCCGGCCGCGGTGGCTCCATTTTCATAGGGCATAATGCGAAAACGCTCATGTACTTACATTTGGATGTTACGATATAAAAATATAATGGTTTGAGCACGTAAAACTACAAAATGTGATTTATTTATTTATTTATTTATTTATTTATTTATTTATTTATTTATTTATTTATTTATTTATTTATTTATTTATTTATTTATTATTTGATACCGCAGGTACATATATGAGCCCGTCTTAGGTGGCACTCGCACAGCGTTCCGGTTGGTGCTGAGCACAGCGGTGGCGTTCTCCTTCACCTGCACCTGGCACAACCTGTACTCGAACCAAGCCGTCTGGTGCGCGCTCAGCGCGCTCGGCATCGCACTCGAAGTGATCACCATAGAGTTGAGGAAGTGGACACCCGTCAAGAACTTCGAGGTATTGCACGTGTGCGCGCGGAGTTGCAACAACGCACGCGACTGATCGTAGAGTTTCTTACGGAGTGGTCGTAGAGAAGCGCAAGAGTGGTCGTAGAGCTTCTTCACAGTTTGAAAGGCGTACCCAAGTGTAGGGTAGCCAACCGGACAAGCCCTTGTTTCACCTCCCTACCTTTCCCTTCTCGTTTCTCGCTGTATCTCTCTTTAAAGACGTATGTTCTGTCGTGTTGGTGTTTTCCGCTGTAGCTGCGCACCAAGTGCACGACAACGCAGAGATGGCTCAACATTCAACGAATGGCTTTAACGAATGGCTTCAACTAATGACTCAGCATTCGAAGGACATTTACTTCAAAAGCTATAAGTATATAGGCATTTCCTACGACAGTTCTCCGAGTGCCGCCGTGACGCCCTTCTGACTACTGTGCCTGGCTGCCGCATTGATCTCGTGTTGCTCCCTCTGCAAAGCACAGCAAAAGCTCCACCACGTGACTTTGTACTCACCCGCAACAGTAAAGAAAGCTGATACCCTCTCCCTCCGATGGAAAGGTCTATATGTTGAACTAAGAAGTGTGGCTCGCGCAAGTTTGAAGGCTAAACATTTCGACAGAATTACCTGTCTGGCTGGAAAAATTGATTAAGACTTAGAGATTGACTTCAACCAAATAAGGAAATTTACTAGCCCGACGTTTCGGAACCAATTCCGCTCCTTCCTCTCCTTTGTCACGACGGACCTTTTAAAAGCGGCACACCGCCACCTCCGTAGAATACCCCCTGAAGAAGGAGCCGAATTGGTTCCGAAACGGCGGGCTAGTAAATTTCCTTATTTGGTTAGAGTCAATCTCTAAGTCTTAAACACGCGCAAGTTCCATGAGCCCTGAATTTAACAGACCTAATCTAACCTAAGAACCATATACGAGTAAGAGGAAGCATGAGTGACGACACAGAGGAAAGCCACAATCAGTTCAAAAAATGGTTCCACACAAAGTTTAGTTTAGCTGGTAATGGCGCCGCTTTCGCGTCGATCTATTGCACATGGCTCAGATAGCGGAGCTTATCTTTTCGTGATATCGGCGCGCGGTGTACTGAGGTACGGTCCTTGCCTCCCAGGATGTAACAATTCCCGCCGTTCCTATTATTTCCCTTTTCCTTTTATTTCATACGACGATATGACACCGAGTGCATGATGTCAACTTTACGACGGCGCATTGATGGTGATGGCATGAGAACGGTGGTATAATAGCGATTGAACGACGAGAGCATGATTACGGTGGAATGACGAAGAAGAAATGACGTCAGTGGAACCACGGCAGAGGGACGACGACGACTGCATGACGGCGACTGTATAACGATGACGACGTGAGGAAGGAAGTGTATCTGTAGGATAGCACACAGGGGAGTATATGTTGTTATCGTGCAGAACCTGTAGGATAACACAAAGGGGGCAGTGCCTTGCTAGATGAGGCCGAGCTGGTTGTCTAATGAGAAACACCGAGCGGATCAAATATTCGCTTTAGGTTGAACTATGCGTGTGATGCAACTAAAATGCGCGTGCTGCAACTTTGGACATCCTAATGCAATGTGAATATATTTACCCAGCGTGACTCGCAGGAAACTTACACGCTCCAGAAGCGCTGGAATTTAAAGTGGATGGAAGCAGTAACCCGTCGGCAGTGGAGATAAGCTAGAGACATTTCGAGTTTTGGTGGAAACAAAGCAAAGAAATTAGTAGGACCAGATCTGCATAGATACTATACAAGGTAGATATAGACGTGTTAATTAAGGAAGAAAAGGGAGAGATAGACATAATGCTAGACTGATATAAATATATGTAGATTACTTGATTAGCTCAAGCAGGCTAGGTGCCTGTCTGCCACCGCCCCGTTTCGAAAGGGATGACAATAAATCATCATCATCATTGGCAGGCAATGTAACTCGTCCGAAAGCAGCACCACATTTTCAAGGGTTCCCACACAAGTTCCTCACAATTTTGTTTCGGCAATTAAGCTCAGCTCCGCAGTGCACGTCGCCGTTAAAGAAGTAACAGGCCTGCGCGGCACACGCAGCACCGTCACAGCGTAAGCTGGTGGAGCGGCTCAAGAGTAGCTCCAATTTCGGCACCACGGACAACAGGGTCTTCGCGCCAAAGTCTCTTCGCCTCGTTTTGACGAGAACGATGTGAACTGTCCTCTCGGCGTCGACGGCGAGCTGCGGCTTGTAATGCTCTCTGCACAGCAGTCTGCTGAGCCCGATGATGCCTGGTTGTAGCCGCACACGGAGCTCTACGATTCGCTTCTTCAGCAGCGGTTCGTATCTTGCGAGCAGACGCCATAACGTGTACCAAAGATGTATCCAGAATACGTGACACAGATGTCACATTCCTTGGCCCGTGGCACAGTGCGTTGTTGTAGTTGATGATGATGAAGATTGTTTATTGGAATATTTAAAACGGGCTGGTGGAAAATAGTCACCTAGCCTGCTTGAGTAAACCAGGTGCAGTTACAAGCAGCATGCAACTGCTATATGCAACTTACATGTTGGGCACGTCGGGCAGACCATCAATCGCATCTCGTCTGTATAGTATCGTTTACATAATCATTGTATTGAATGGATAATAAACTGAAACTGGAACTGACAATGCTGCGTTTGCAGGCGCCTTAATTAGATGGCGCCACCATACTGGCGGAGGCTCGGGATCGCCGCGTTGATTGCGCGCCTCGTCTGAATCGCATCTCGTCGTCTGCGCCTGCGCGCCTGCCTAGCACGCGTTTATAGGGCATTTTTCCGCTTCCTGTTAGCAAGCACTTGCGTGGCTCAGTGGTAAAGTATCCGACTCCCGCGCAGCGTTCCTAGGTTCGACCCCGGCGAGGACCGAGTCCTTTTTTCGCATTTCCGGCGATAGCGGTTATGGTCACCAGCGGCGGCGGTGGAGGCGCCGGCGGCGGACACCATCGCGAACCGAAACGGCTACTGGAATGAGCCAATAACAGCTTACGCTGTAAAAGTGAGACTACGTTACGAAGGGTGGTTTGAAAGAGGTTTCAGTTTCAACGCCGTATTTTCATCTTGCGGCTGCCATCCGGCGCAACATCTAAGCCGCAAAAAGAGGTCAACGTGGTTTCGATCATTGGTACGGAATGGTACGTGTAAATGAGGGGTTGTTTGAAATGAACTAGAAGCGCGTGTAATCAGCTGTTATTTTGTTTGCTGTCTCAGGGCCGCTACCTGGCGTCAGCTGAGCGGATGCGCGTGGCCAAGGCCTTGCTGGGATCTCCGCACTTCCTGCTCACCATCTGCGCCTGCCTCTTCCACTTGGCAGAGCTCGAAGTGTGCCTCGTCATCTGCAGAAGGATCTTAACCGGTAAGCCTGTTACCATGTCCCGAGCTGCCCCTCATTCCGTGCGTCGCATCGCTCTCGTTGCCACTCACCGCGTGGCTCCTGCAGTGGCTATGGCGTTCTGCTGCTGAGCACGAGGTCGCGGGCTCGACTACCGGCTGCGGCGGCCGCACTTTGATGGCGTGAAGTGGAAAAGAAGCTGTCATTGAATGGCAGCTTCAAAATATGCTATTCAATCGTCATCATCATAACCGCAGCAGCCACGACGACGGCCGTGAGGGGTAAAGAAAGAAAAGAACCAGAAACCTCACCTTTACGCGTCCGTGGCTTCACAGCAATGATGAAGTAAACACTTCTTGCGGATAGAATGGATTCGAATTGCGTTACGAATGTATGCGCATGGTGCTTCTGAAACCATGATGCGTTCAAGGTGTGCGTCGCGCTCGCTAGTTGTCAGCAACTCCGCTTAATAAGAGGCTCAGTATAATCTGTGCGCGCCCGCGCTTCTTTGTGTACGTACGCACGCACGCACGTACACACGGTAATATCGGTAATATCTGTCTTGCTCGGATGCACGCGCGTGCGTGCGTGCTTGTACTCGTGCTTCGACCCTTTATACACTCATCCAAAGCTTGGTTGCGCATAGATTCCCACTCCTTGGATGTGCTCCCTTTTTTGTTGCTCTTGCGTCCTTGTGTTCGACGAGCAACTTTTCAAAAACGCGACTCCTTATCCCTGCAAGACAGATATTACCGTAAAAACAGTGCTTTTTTATATAGCACTTGTTTGGCGGCTGTCATTCTCAAAATCCCGAGATATAACTTTGTCAAGAATGCAAGACAAGCTATGAGCTACATTAGTGATAGAATGGTGTGGCAACATTCCCCTCTTATGTCACATGTCATATAGCTAGGCGTGGCATATACATATACCTATATATACAGAAAATATTGCTCACGGACAGCGACGCCGACACCGACACCGGATTTTCTGTGACACGGAGCCCTTAACGCTATCACGTTAAGGTCACTACACCTGCTGAAGGCTGTATGAAATATTTTATTACTTTAGAGTAATGGTAGTGATAATCGCCTTGTGGTCACTCTGCTTTCCTCGGGAGCGCTAATTCTGCGTGGCCTACCTATAGCATTGCTGTAACGGGAGTGTCTACAAGGTATATGTACGCATGGTAGCGAAGCTGCTATAGAGAGAGAGAGAGAGTAGATTTTAATGAAGAGAAGAGAGGAGAGGTCGGCCTGGAGAGCGTGTCTCTAGCCTGCTACTCCTTACTGGGGTAAGGGGAAGTGGGAGATACAGAGAGAGGTAGGTGACAGGTGATTATGATATCGTACAATGAGCTACTATTTACACACGTTATCCAATACGCGGTTGTGCACTTTTCACAAACTACACGCAGGAGTAGTTTTGTCCACACAGAATGTCATCGCACAAACACATTTCGCGCACTGCACACTGCACAGGTCCTAGAGACGACCGTCTAAGCCCGTCTCACACATAAAGTTCAAAAGTGATCTTATGGTGCGCTGGGCATGATCAACGCTTCTCCATGCGCCTACAACCTTGGCTTCCGAAAAGGGGCGGGAGTCCAAACAGTCAACATTACGTTTTAGTGTCCTTCGCTCGGTCGCATATTGAGGGCACACGCAAAGTATGTGTTCGATTGTCTCGGGAGTGTGACAGACGCTACAATCAGGGTCCCGTTCTCGTCCAATCTTGTGAAGGTATTTGCGAGTGTACGCCACACCAAGCCGTAATCGATGGATTAGTGTTTCCTGGCCTCTCCGCATCCGAAGTGGAAGTCGGAATCGCAAACCGGCGTCAAGTCTATAGAGGCGCTCTTGTCGATGTTCGGGGTTGTCCCATTGTCACTCCATAGACGTTTTGATGGAGTTGTGTAGCAAGGCGTTGATGTCGTAACGGCAAAAGGGAAGTTTTATAATCTTCCCATCAGTGTGCGCCATTTTTGCTTCCGCGTCAACCTGCTCATTTCCGGCTATTCCACAGTGGCTGGGAATCTACTGCAGTGCAATGGTATGTCCGGATTGAGACGCCTCAGTAAGCAGAGCCATGATGTCGTAGATTAGAGGGCTATATGCACTTCTGGGATTCATATAATTGCTTATGAGTTGCAGCACCGGTTTTGAGTCGCAGAACACTGTCCAGTTAGCGAGGCTTTGTTGTAGTATGCAGCGGACTGCTTCTCGAATGCCGGTCAACTCAGCTGCTGTAGACGATGTTTTGTGTCCTATCTTGAACCGCTGCGTAATCTCCATTGCAGGTACCATGTAAGCTGCCGCGGAAGAGGTCTGTGTAACAGAACCATCTGCAAAAACATGTTCGGTATATCCGTACTTGTAAGCAATGTAGGATAACGCGAAATGTTTGAGACCCGCAAGCGGCATTTTCGACTTTTTCGTTATTCCGGGGATTGAGATTTTCACCGTCGGCTTTGCCATCGTCCAGAGTGGAGCTTCCGGTATGCCATGAGGTGCGAAGTCCGACGGCAGTAGATCCCGTTGCGACAATACGGCTCCTGAGTAGGCCGTGTCAGGCCGTATACTTGTGACATTTGTCAGTGGATGATTCCTACGCCTTGTCAGTAGCCTTAAATGCACTCGCATTGGCTCATGTTGCAGATACACTCGAGCTGGGCATGCGCGTGCCTCTGCAATAGTGCCCCATGTGGAAGTACATCGTGGTAACCCTAGGCAAATTCTTAGTGCGCGAGCCTGAGTGCCTTCAAGTGTGTGGAAGGGAAGATGAACTAATCCGAGAAAGTACAGGTGCGCTGTAGGGGAGGTATCCAACAAAAAGTGCCTGGTAGAGCTGCAGAAGAGATGATTGGGATGGCCCCCACGATTTTCCAGACATATGTCGAATGATTTGTGCAAAGCTGTCGAGCTTTTTTCTCAGTGCAGAGATGTGTTTCGACCAAGATAACTCACGGTCGATGGTGACTCCGAGAAACTTATAGTGGGTTACCGAAGGTATAATCTTGCCATCAATCATGACGGGGTAGCAGGCCATTGACTTCCGCGTAAATGCCATGGCTGCACTCTTAGTCGGTGAGAGCTGAAGTCCACGACTATTTAGGTATTGCGACGTTATTGACACTGCACGCTGTAGCTTCGTTTGTACTTGTAAGCGCGTTAAGCTCGTGGTCCATATACAGATGTCATCTGCGTACACAGAGACCGAGATTGCACCTATGAGTTCTTTGACGAGTCGAACTAGAACAACATTAAATAAGGTTGGGCTCAGTACATCTCCTTGAGGCACCCCACGGTAGACAGAATGGTTCCTTGTATGACCGTCTAGAGTTGTCATAAATATCGTTCTCTCTCAAAGATAGCTGGCTATCCACTGATGCATACGGCCACCAATGCCATATTCTTCAAGGGCATTTAAAATTGCATCATGTAGAACATCGTCAATTGCACCCTTGGATATCCAGAAAGACAGCAGCCGTCAATCGACGGCAATGTTTCTGATGTTCAACAGTCGTTACTAGATCAATAACGCTGTCGATTGACGACCTACCCTTTCGGAAACCTGTCATCGCGTCTGGATATATATTACGCTTCTCCAAAAACCATTCTAGGCGCATCAAAACCATCCGTTCCATGGTTTTTCTTATACAACTGGCAAGCGCCACTGGTCTGTAGGAAAGCATATCATGGGGTGACTTGCCTGGCTTCAATAATGCCACGATCTTGCTTGTCTTCCAATGTGCAGGCACAGTTCCCGAGGCCCAAGTAAGATTATATAAAGCCAGAAGCTCTTCAGTCGCTCGAGGGCCCAGATGGCGTAGGGTAGAATAGGTAATGCCATCAGGCCTCGGCGGACTTGAGTGTATTGAAGAAGAGATCGCAGCACGTAGCTCTTGCAGCGTGAATGGAAGGTCGAGACGATCGTCCACTGTTGGGGGAGCGCACCTGAACAGCGTAGATACCACTGTTGTAAAGCCGGAGAGATGTAAGCAGAAATCTTGCGCGATCTCCTTCTCACTGCGCATCTGATTGATAGCCAGAGCTCGAAAGGGACGTCGTTGTTTTGGAGTAGATGGCAAGGCTCGTACAACATGCCATATCGTGGACAATGGTTTTCTTGGGTCCAGGCTGCTGCAAAAGGACCTCCAACGCTGTCTGTCGAGCTTTTCTAAGCGTCTTTGAATTTTCTTTTGCACACGACGTGACGTCCTCAAGTCTGATATCAATATAGTTCGCCTGTATTTCCTCTCGGCGCGACGACGGACTGCCCGGAGATGCTCATATACAACATCAACGGATGTTCTGGTATGTGATGTTGCGACGATGTCTGTAGTTGCGTGCATTGCTGCTGTAATTTGCTCTTCGATCTCTTGCGGAGAAGTTACACAGCCGCAGGACTCTTCCAGTTTCTTTTGAAAAGCATCCCAGTCAGTGCGTTGTGCATGAGGATTAGGGAGTCTCGTGAACCATCTCAATTGTACATAAGTAGGTAGGTGATCACTGCCGTACGTTTCAGCATCTGTGCACCAGGCAGCAGAAGACGAAAGGCATCGTGAAGCGATAGCTAAATCGAGACAGCTGCTGTACGTTGTGCCTCGCAAATATGTTGTGAGCCGTCGTTTAGGATGTCAAGACCATTGCTGTTTGTGAAGTCAAGAAGCTGTCTTCCTCGAGTATTTATGGCCCGGCTACCCCAAAGATGATGGTGTGCGTTGAAGTCACCTACGATAACATGAGGTCCTTGACTGGAGTCAAGAACAAGTTTCAGGTGTCCAGCGTCAAATCTTCCCCTGAGAGAAATATAGCCACCGATGACCGAGATTGTGCGGCGCTTTAGCTTCAGTGTTATAGAAACGTACTCGTTGCTGTTGTGCACCGGTATTTGGTTTAGCGAGTACATGAGGTCACATCGCACGCATAGTAAGACTTTGGTAGGATTTCCCCTTCTCTCAGACGCGAATTGTTCGTAACCAGACAGTCTAAATTTCGAAGTCATATTCGGCTCGCATATCACAATAACTGGAAATCGATACTTGAGCAGTCTCTGTTTAAAATCTCCGAGGCGACCTCGTAGACCTCGTGCGTTCCATTCAAATATTACGGAACGACTGATCCTTTCCTGCCGTGACAGCATTGAAGTTGATGATGCCATGGCTCTTGCTATCTTTTGTATAGCATCAAGCACCGGTTCAAGTGCGTCGAGAATTTGCACCGCCACATTGGCAACGGGCGTCTTAACTCCCATAAGCAGCATTCGCAAGGAACGAACCAATTGTGTAAGCATTGCCTTGATTTGCCCATCCGACGACGAAGCTTCGCGTTCATGCTGGCGTTCCGGCTGCACTTCTGAACTCCGAGACGGCAGGGCAGGCCACATAGTAGTGTCCTTGGTATTCAGAAGAGTAGGCGTGGCTACAGGCCCTGACGATTGAGGAATAACAGGAGCGCGCGTCGACTTTTCATGAGGCACCCGTTGTCCTGTTGTGGATGCTGATCTCTTCGATGATGATGATGATGATCTATTGGCATCCCCTTTGAAACGGGGCGGCGACAAATAGTCACCTAGCCTGCTTGATTTAATCAGGTATACTATACATGTTCTTTATCTTGCATTTTTGTATACCTATCATTATTTTTCTTTTTCAAAAATTTACCTTGTAGGTGGACATGTTTTCCCGCGATTACGTGAGCGCCTCTGGCGGCGGTGTATCTTGGTAGCCGCTTCTCTGTGTGTAGAGCGATCTGGCACCATTTTCCTTAGCACGGACATTTCAGTCTTTAATTTTGGACACTCCTTCGACGTTGCCTTGTGCGGCCCATCGCAGTTAGGGCATTTCAAGTCAGACCCATTACACGTCGACTCATCATGATCACCACCACAGCGGGGACATGTCATCCTGTTTGCGCACACAGCACTTACGTGCCCGGTTTTCTGACATTTACGACACTGTAATGGCTTGGGGACGTATGGACGGACAGGATGTCTCACATATCCCACTTTCACATGTGATGGTAAGTTGTCTCCCTCAAAAATGAGCTTTATGCACCTCGACCGTCCAAAACGGTGTATGTCTGTGATATGGACAGTTGAGGATATTAGCGTTGGGAGATCGCCATTATCGATATCTGTATCCACATCGTAGATCACACCAGCCGTGGTACTGCCTCCTTGTACAATGAATGAGCGGACAAGGATATTTCTCAACTGAGTTACAGCCTTTAAAGTGTCAAGGATGCTTCGTGTAGAGACATCAATAGTAAGGATGTTTTTCTGCTATTAATACGGACCTCTCTGATTTACCCTGGAGCCAGCCTCTCGAGATAGGCAGTGAGAGTTTGCCTATTGAGGGAATTGAGGTTGCCAGTAGCAGCGATGGGGATGTAGGCGATTGTATACGTTTGCTGTGAGGGCGCCTTATTGTAGTTGAGCTCACTCACCCTTGAAGTCCTGGGAAGTTTCCTCTTCAACCGGCGGTTTGTGGCCACTGTATATCCACCGTCGGATTCCATGTCGTCCATGTCAGAGCCGCTCGATGACCCTGGCAGAGTCATGTGCAGATAGTCGGACGCAGCAGACCGACGTTCAGCTTGGAGGCCAGCCCCCAACCGTGGCGGCAGAGGGGGCGGAACGTCCGTCATTGCTTTCGATACTGTACCCGCCACGGAGGCGTCGGTACTCACAAAGTTGAATGAAAAACCAGAGCGAAGCAGGAACAGCAGCTGATCAAGAACTCGTCTTCTTCTTCCCCTTGCTTCATTTCGAAGCTGCTATAGAAGCCCATACGTTCTTCAATGGCGGCTTGTGGGGGCACGGCAGCGCCACCTACATTTCGCGGAGCCAACTTCTCGGTGAAAAAAAAATCAACATTTGCCGTTTTTGAGGCTAGTTGCGCAAAGTAGTCTACTGCGCGAGCTCACATCACATGGCTATGACATCGCACATAGAGAGCCCACAGCAATATAAATGAAGTGTACGTGATATTTGCCACAACATCGCGTCACAATAATCAAACTTGATTGCAGCCATCTATATTTATAGGCCTCCTTCTATAACAGCAGACATAACAATGGTGAGCCCAGAGAGTTTTGCATGAAATCAAAGCGGTTGGTTCACCCAGATTTCGAACGAAGTAGCAGATCCGCGTGTCCTTAGTACCAACACACATTCTGTTATTTCGAGGTTGAGATAAAATGAACATTACATTGAAATTATTCACAAGAACTACACTTTAATATTCACTAACACAGCACGCGTGCCATCTGTAGTTTTTCTCTGGTACTGAAGACATAGATAAAACATAATATGCAGTGAAAAGGCAGTTCAAAAATAAGGTTACTGATCAAATCGTATAAAGTTAATGCTATATTTATAGCCATTAATTTTTATGGCTACGCATACGAGAGTCCTGAAGACAGTACAGTGTTAAATACGGTAATACAATCTTATATACATTTATTTTGTTTATTCATTTGAGTACCCTAAGGGCCCGTTAGGGCATTACATTGGGGTGGGGAGGGGGGGGGAGAAGGATAAACGTATGTGCAATGGAATGTGCACAATGTTAATAATATAGGAAGGCATTAGGTACAATATAAAATGATCTATACAAACAAAAAAAGAAAAAACGGCGTTTGTACAATATCTGGTAGCGTGTAAAACGCAAACGAACTCAAAACGCGATGGGTACGATCAGTCCTCATCAGAATATGAGTTAAATAAATATAATCGAAAAATATGGGTCAACATAGAGATAAGATGTATCGCAAATACATATCAGGTAAAACGGAAAAAGTTTATAGAATTTCTAAGCACATGAATAAAAAAAAGATGGCTGACTAATGGAGTAGCACACGAGGAATAAGGATTATAAACAGGGATAAGGTGCCTCAGAAAGGCTGGCTAACGTTTCGATAGGAGGACCTATCTTCGTCAAAGGCGGCCTCGTCATCCTCGGCGGGTTAGTTTTAAAGGGTTAGTGGAGTGACGTCACGTCGATGTCCGCTGTGGCTGTCTGTAAAGGGAGAGAACTGAAAAGAAAATGAGCGCCGGCGCTTGACTGGCTAGGCGCGGTTTCTAAGACGAGGGGGACAAGAGCGGGAGAGCGAGAAAGTGGCAAAAAAAATTTATATACAAAGAAACACCGTCAGAGGGGGTTGGGGGAGCGAGAGGCGAGTGAGCGTTCGGAGGAGTCGTGGTCGGCGTGCGTTTGGGGTCCCTGAAAAGCCGGTCAGTGTGCAGGTCACAATACGAGTTGAAAGCATGACTTGAGTAGCGTAGCATCAAGGCATCGGGTAATTCTGTGGTTGACAGGGAGCAGCTTGGTCCGTCAAGGGACGTTAGCCTCACTAGTTCGCCCTAGGCGTCGTCGCGGCGGTATACAGAATTGGCGAGACCTTGTGTGGTCCAGGCGCCGAAAAAGGTATCCTGGCGTCTGGGAATTTTGGACTGTCTCGGTGTGGATCTCGTGTGGAGAAAAAAAAAGAAAAAAAACGCGAAGACATTGTTAAAGTAAATGTTCAAGCATATGTGGGTTATGACAGGTTGACACACTCTAAGAAAGTTAGCAGTATTGCGTGAAATGATGATGATTCTGTAAGCGAGCCAATGTTTGAAGGGAGGGAGTTCCATTCGGCAATAAATAAAACTAGAGGTGAATTTTGATAAGCATTAGTCCTGGCAAATATAAGTTTTACTATATGAACATGGTCTGCGCGCGTCGAGATGTGAGGAGCGGGAAGAATATGGGCTCGAGCGAATGGGATGTTGCTGTGGTAAAGGCAATGGAAGAACGACAACCGTGTTAATTTCCTGCGAATGTTAAGAGAAGGGAGATTGAGTGATGTCTTTAAGGCGGACACACTTCGATAACGAGAGTATGAAGACAAGATGAACTCTGCCCTCATTTCCAAGAGCAATCTTGAGAGAGCCTGCACAGTTTCATACTCATGACTATTCAGGGATGGAAGCAAACAGCCTGTGACTTCACATTTTTCTGTTCTAATGGAATTGTCCGTACTATTTAACATGTTTCCATTGGAGACGTATTGGACGCATAATTATAATCAACTATTGCTTTGCCCGCGAGAGTCAGTAGTGTGGCATTTGTTGATAGGCCTTGACAAGGTCCACTTTATAGTACTGAAGATTTTGCATCCTTCCAAGTGGCCTGTGAGATTTTGGATGTGTGGAAGGGGATAGCTATCGTGGACCGTGTGAGCGTTGAGCGCCGGGTAGTCACCGCACGGACGCCAGTCACCCGGTTCCTTCTTGGGCACCAGATGGAGTGGGGAGGCCCAACTGCTGGACGAAGGGGAAATAATACCTAACTGGAGCATGTGCTCGAATTCCCGTTTAGCAATAGCCAGACGCTCACCGAAGAGGCGGCGCGGACGGGCTGCGTCGGGCGGACCACGTGTGACAATGTGGTGGGTTACGCTGTGCTTGGGTGGCTGATTTAAATCGCAGGGCCTCGTCACCTCCGGGAAATCTTCGAGAATTCGAGCGTACGGGCATGATGGAATCAGCGTGCGGATGCCAGTGGGAGCGACAGCCGACAGAATGCCAGGGATGGAGAGGCGCGTCTTGCTGTCAATCAGGCGATGGCGGCGCATGCTGACGTCGAGGTCGAAATGGGTCAGGAAGTCGAAGCCGAGGATAGGCTGATGGACGTCGGCCACGATGAAGACCCACCGGAACGTGCGCCGCAGGCCAAGATCGAGTGTGAGGGGTCGCAGACCATACGTGGCGACGGAGGTAGAGTTTGCCGCGTGGAGCGTAGGTCCAGGTGACTCCAAACGCGTTCACGCTTGGAGGACGGCAGTACACTGACCTCGGCACCCATGTCTACAACGAACCGCAGGCCGGAAATGCGATACATGACTATGAAGAGGCCTCCGGGTTGTAAGGCGAGGTCACATGCCGCCGTCAGTGATCTCGCGGGGCGTTTCCCGACCATTCGTATGCGGACTTGCACTGACGGGCGCGGTGCTGGAAAGTGCGATGGTACCAGCAGTTAGGCGAGCGTCGAGGACTGCGCGAGCGGCGACTGGTCGGGGAAGAGGGACGGCGGCTGGGACATGAGGTGGAGCCGCGCTGGTCATGGGAGGACGTCCGAAGGGCATCGATGGAAACGGCGAGCTGGTCGATCCGGAACTCTAAGCGGGCCATGATTGAGGACTGTGGCGTTGAAGAGAGGGCGGCGACTCAAGGAGAAGTCGAGTCGTGGACTCGATCAGCGAGCTGGGCGAGGTGGTCGAGGGTCCAGTCCTCTGTAGCGGCCAAGACAAGGCGGGTGGACTGTGGTAAGGGCTGCAAGAAGAGCTTCCTCAACAGCGCACCGTTCGAGTCGACCTTGCTTGTGCCCAGGAGCTGTCGCATGCTGTTGAGCAGCTGGGAAGGGCGGCGATCTCCAAGGTCCTCGGATGTGAGCAGGTGCTGCAGGCGCGCACTCTCGGACGCCGTGGTGCGTTTTAAAATACTCTGCTTCAGTTGCTGGTACGGGACATCCCTCAAAGGTGCAGCGATGCCACTTCTTGAGCCACCTCAGGAGACAGGTTGCAAAGTAAGTGGCGAAACCGCGAAATCTCCGAGGTGATGTGTTGCAGATCGAAGATGGCTTCGACCTGGGCGAACCAAACCTGCGTGTTCTTGCGGCAGAACGTGGGCAGCTGGAGCTGTAGAGCTGCGACGTCCCGTGGGCGCGAGGTAGCGTCAGGCGGAAGGTTGCTGAGAGCGGGAGGTTGCTGGGGTCGGTCATCTCTTAGGCCGGAGTCACTACTGTCGGGAACAGAGGGGTCGCAGCTAACCGCCAGAACAAGGAGACCAGCTCAGCAGGCTTTTAGAACGGACTGGCGCGTGCCGTGCTTGCGTCGCTGGCACGGGCCGTCCAACTTTATTCTCCTCGCCCTCCGCAGCCGGCCCCAAAGCGGCGGCCGAGAGCGCCGACCTTAGCGTCCCCGCATAGCAGCGTCGGTGGGCGCTACAGTATCGCTTCAATTACACGACCATCACTGGTGTCGCTGCTCATTGGCTTGGAACCGTATTCCAGCCTCGCCTTTGCGACCGTGTCCTTGAATTGAGACACCTTGTCACTGACCGTGACCTTGGTGTCTACGGGAGCTGCAGTCGGGGTGGATAAGCCAGCACGGGAATTATGGGAAGCACATGAATCTGCATAAACTTCTTCCTTCTGGCTTCAAACGGCTTCGCGACTTCGAAAACTCGTCATTTTCAACGAAGTGCTGTTCAATAAATAAATAAATAAGCTATATTGAAAATGTTTTATGGCAGGATTCGAACACAGGACCTCTAGAACAGAGGCCCGAAATCAAAACCATTACGCCACGGACGCGTGTATCGAGAAGCCGCATAGAACGCCCTTAAGAATTTCTCGCGGGCTATAGATATAGTCATCAAATATGTGGTTTGGATGCTTGTTTTACTGAAACGAAAGCCGCTCTGTGTGTTGTGTGCGTGATTCCAAAGAATGTATGCACTTTTCACTTCACTTTGCTGAGCGCTTGACGCCTGGTTCACCTCCACCGCGGGTCAACCGGGTACTGCACTACCTCAGGGATCGGCCCACATTCTTGCTAACGGACGCGGACACGAAAAATGCTGACGAACTAGAGGCTAACAGTTTCGCTGTAATAGTGATGAAACCTGAAGTGATGTAATTTTGCTGGTGCTCTTTGTGGGCAGCGTAGTGGCGCGCGTGCAACGTCATTACAGGCGTTACACGACATGTAAAACCTTTTTAGGGTGTCACAAATTTTGGCGCAGCCGCGTATGTCGCGTCCGCGTTAGCCAGACCCGCGGTCAGAACACCATCCGAGAAGCAGAAGCTCAACGATAAACTTTACTGTCCCTGATCATTGCTTCATCATTTTATCGAAGCTGCCAATTTAGTTCTTCTTTATTTCTAAAAATGTGAACAAATTGCCAATAATCGGAAATGGCTGCTGTCTTTGTCTACTTTCAGGCTTTCCTTTCCCTCTGGTCCCCATCCTGCTGGTTATGTACAGCCTCTGCAATGTTTCCATGGACGTGGCCGAGTGGGAAGCATCGGCCATTGCCAAGAAAAAACAAGCTTCTTTGTGAACTACTTAACCGCATGACGTTACAAAACTGCCTAAAACTGCGTCGACCAATTGTTGTTTCTCTTAGTTTATTCACTTTTTTTACGCCGAAGCTGCATATGGGAATGTTACAATGGTTATCGCGCTGCGGCGGCAGCAAAACGTACGCTCTAAAAACAGTTACACCCTTAAGCGGTCTGGTTCGTCTCATCGCTAACATCCTTTCACTTAAGGCTATAAAAGCAAATTTTATTGTGCAAGACAACCAGCTCCAACTACAGCTGCAATGAGAAAAGCAGTAGTTGAAAACCATGTATAAATTATGATCGCATGGCGCACACCGATAGGTCTGACACGAATAATTTTACAACGCTAGCTGTTGAAGCTTACTTCATGCAGTTTTAGTGCCGCTTGGCGCAGCAGTAATCATGATTACGTGCCGCTTAAAGTCGCTAGAAAAAGAAAACATGAATAGTCCCAATAGACGATACGATCTGAGCCTTTAAAGCTAAGGGTGTTAGTCATTAGACGGACCAAGTCTCCTTATACACCCATGATGGTTTTAAACTTTTTAGCGTGTCATGGCGGGGTCTGTATTGAGGAGCCATACGTGCATTCTACAGAGCCGAGGCGGCGCAGCGTACAGCAACATGCATCGAATAGAGCGCAGACCATAGCACTGAAGCATTTGAATCTTATGAATAAATTGCGGTATAGCCAACCGAATGGCACTGGATTATGTAAAGTGTTTACAAAGTCCTGGGTACATTTCGGGCTCTGGCAAACCAGACCTCTAGTATATTTCGAAGAGTGCGAGAACTCTCATATACAGCTTAGATGTCCTTGATCTATGAGCTGCTTGAGTTTCCGAATTATGAGCTGTTTGAGTTTCCGAATATATCCGAGCTTTAAAAGTGTGTGAGTGTTTTTTTTTTTAGATTCAACCTTTTCGCCACAAATTCACGCTAGTCTTGGGCTATTTTCCAGAAAGTAGTTAGATCTAGTGTTTATTTGGACTAATTTTCATAAGCCTATGCGCTGGTTTGCCACAACTTATTTGTTCTGACTGCTACCAGATGTTGCTGCTCGACGCTGACACGCTTCACGAAAAGAGCGTGTAGCCATGCGCCTGCGGCAACACCTTCGCTGTTGGCAAAGTAAATTTATGGAGGCGG
The DNA here is from genome assembly GCF_013339745.2 of Dermacentor silvarum. Taxonomy (NCBI): domain Eukaryota; kingdom Metazoa; phylum Arthropoda; class Arachnida; order Ixodida; family Ixodidae; genus Dermacentor; species Dermacentor silvarum. The sequence goes on along the minus strand of NC_051160.1, from coordinate 64,818,007 downwards.
TATATATGGAACCATAAGTTTCTTCCCTGCGTCAGCAATTTTCGTCGCCTGAAGATTCGCAAGGAATATTGTTTACAGCATCCTTATATACACAGACCAGAAACAGTGGTGATGCCGTATTCGAGACGCATTCGCCTCTGGCCCGAGTGTATATAGTAACGGAGATATATCCGATGAAGAGGAGCGCTGTCAGCGTCACAACAACCACTCGGAAACGCCAGATGCGCAAAGGTCGCGCAAAACATCTGTCGCGATGCGTCAGCGGCGAAGACGCCATTGCGAGATCATCTCCTATGAAGCAGCACCGTTTTCTGTCTTTTTCATCCGGCACAAAATTTCATAGGGCGCTTCCTGCTGACGAAATTGCGAACGGCTTAGAAGCAAACGACTGCTATCGCATAGTTCGCTTTCGTCATGCGCTCTTCCCGCTGCACTTGTACGTACCAGCTGCTGTTTTTGACTTCGCGGTTACCGGGCCTGTGAAACCCCTTAACCTTTGTAGGGAACGCGCAGCGTAAATACGGTGAGCTTGCTGCAGAGAAAAGCAAGGTTTTCAGACAGCCTCCGGAAAGGCATGAATGTCGGCTTTAAAGCGAGAATCTTCCCTATTGAAAGAAAACTTATATTCAATAATCCCATATCACATATCGGAACATACAGGTTTTTATATAGGATCCAATACGTTTCATATGAATTTATTGCGTTGGGGGTTAACCACATTAATAAAACCACATTTTATTAATGTGGTTAACTTGAAATTCTAGAGGATTATTATTTAACTTCAATATTCAGAACCATATAACATGGCATTCAGATCGGCCTGTTTACTGCAGGTACTTTTCTGTCCTGCTGAAATCAGGGTTTGAGAGCGCAACACTCTTGAGTTGTTTTTTGCAGAAAGTTGGAGCTGGCAATGTTCTCCCTTAAGCAAAAGTATACCGACCACGGATTCCGAGGTAAAGGCAATGTTTCTCTGCCTTGGAATTTAACTTGGAACTGTGGACTCAAGAATACAGTCCTAATGGGGCATTGTGAACTTTCCAGTGCCGTCGTGAATTTCATTTTGTTCGGCTGAATTACGAACAATTTTTATTTTATAGGTAAGGTCTTGGTCTGCGTACTTTTGCTCACGGGTGTAGCCCCTCGAGCAATTTGAAAGCGAACAAAAATTGCTTTCAAAGAGCTGTAGGGAATGAACACATTTCTCCGCACAAAAGAACTGAGTGCCAAAAAACGGGAGGGAGAGCTACCTGCGGCTCGTTAAAATGTCACATTTCGCTATCAAGAGCCGCTCGTCGAAAAGCCACCAAAGGAACGTTTGTGTCCATTCTGGACACCTTTCATATCTGTCGCTCCTGACTCAATGCGTAAATATTGAAGTAAGTTCGTTCAGGCGAGACCAGATAACGAATAAGAGATCATGTCTATATCTTACATATGGCTAACTACGACAATCATTGGGGTATAAATTAACCCCACACCTACACTACGATATTGACTTTAATCATGACTAGAGATAGCAACCACACGTACACCTAAGGAGTTGTAAGCGGTAATCAGTATGTGTCTACACCTTGCAATTATCAACTGGGAGGATGGTATCCCGCGTGCTACACTCTGAAATAGCCAACGTCACTAACAAGTCCAGAAGGCCACAAATCGCAGTTTGAAAGGACGAAATTCTATATGTAAATAGGTGCATCTGCCTGTATCTGCGCTAGTTAATTCATACCCGTGCGAGTGCATGTGGTTTTGTCAGCAGCGACTTCGAGTTTCACCGTCAAATACTGAACCTCAGAGGAGAGAGGAGAGTGCTCGCAATGACATAAAGTAATGCAAATGCGTCCAAATTACGTTTTTATTATTATTCTGCGACGATAACATGCACCTGCCCTGAAAAAAATTGGAGAACGCTTAAGTTTCGCCTTTAAGAGTGGAACGCGATAGCATTCAAAGATTCCTGGCTGCTTATCAGGCTTTTTTCTCGTATATTCAAATTACAATCCGACGCTGTCACGTCTGTAGGTTGTGGTTAAGTCGTACGTTACGAGTTTAACAGCGTAGCTCTTTAAGCTTTTTGGTTAGGCCGTGGAGCGTTAGCAGAACACTCGGCCCAGCTGTGCGTCGCCTCCCGTTACCTAGCAACCACCTGCCATAGCTGCGCTGCCGAGCCACGTAACCTCCTCGCACCCCACGCACGTAGGGCAGATTCGGCGGCATGCGTGCGCTTCGCTCTCCTCTCCCCGAGCAACGGACGAGTGTGAAGGCGGAGCTTGGACGTGACGTCATAGGCGAGTAAAAGCTCGAAACTGCCGGCGCGGCGGCAGACCTCTCACCTCCCCGACTCCACGTGGACGTGCGGCTGTTATGGGAAGGCCGAAGAAAGCCCGGACGCCCGAAGAAGAAGCGGCTTACCAGGAAACTCGTCACGCCACTACACGAGAAGTGATGCGTCACCGCCGAGCTGATCCGGAACACCGCGCTTAAGCTGCAGCTGAGAAGAAAAAAAATGTGGGCAGCTTGCACTAGTGGTGCAAGGCTGCAGTCAACAGCGGAGCTTGTGATCACCTAGCTTCCCCGCTTAGCTTCACCTAGCATTGGCTTGGTCCGGCTGAGAAATTGCCCCTCACGTGGTGACCGATGCGACGTGTGGGGAACCGACCGTAATGGAAAATGGATTTAGCCAAGCCTAGCAGAACCTCGCAAAACCTAGCAACAACTTAGCAAATCGTAGCAACAACTTATCCAAGCCTAGCAACTTAGCCAAGCCTAGCAACAACTTAGCGTAACCTAACAACTTAGCCAAGCAACGTAAAAGCTAGGTGATCACAAGCTCCGCTGTTGACTCCAGCCTTCCACCACTTGTGCAAGCTGCCCACATTTTTCCTGACAGATTCTTGCTTTGCGAAATTTAATTTTTGTTCACTAATGCCTTACGCCACGTGAAGGGCCTGCCCGGTCGGGGTAGGTTCGGGATGATGTGGTTCGGCGTGATTACTTCCGCCAACGACGCCGGCGCTTACGCCGACCCTGATGCCGGATTTTCTGCGATACGGGGCCCTGAACGCTATCGCATTAAAATGCAGCAACATCAACAGCGATTTGTTTGCTACGACCACGCTCGCAACAAACTGCCGACAATTTCTTCTTACAGATTTATATTTCACTGGCTGCTATATAAAATATAATCGATGCTCTCTTTGATGTATTACCCTTGGTATCATCCAAGTATCTTGCTTGAAATCAGGGAATGCTCAGTGTGTTGAGTGCAGCTTTGTTAAATAAAAGTGCGGAGACGTCGCCATAGAACAGATGAAATCTAATTTCTTGGAACGGGATAAAATAGGAAGGAGGGAGAGGAGCTCTGTTACTTTGTAGCATGAGCGTAGATTGCTTGTCCCAGCAATCGAAGTATGGCTACGTGTCTACGTTTACGCCCTGGAGTTTTGACTGGGCAGCTGTAACCTGCTCAGGCCCAGTGTCCACAGCCATGGGCCACGGCTTTCATCCCTTTCAAGACTAAATCATAAATTATCAGCTGAATCATTCTGGCATTATATTAAGCTAGATGTAGGCGGCACTATTTGGCAAGCATGTATTCGTTTCGTTGCCATCAGTGTTCAAGGCTATTGATACTTCGTGTGGGACATAACGCTGCATCTTCACCGACAGTTAAAAATGAACGCGTAGATCATTTCTAATGTCACCAGATGACGTGGAAATCAAGAAAAGAATGTGCGCGCGTTGAACCACACTGTGTCGTGAAACTTGTATCTATGTGTTCAAGCAAACAAAGGACACTTTTATCGCAACAAACTGGAGAAATTAACTCTTGTCAAAATACAACTATAGGCGCTCATGCGAAAATGTGTCCGTGCGATCTGATCAAGGAAACAGGGACTGTATTCACAAAAAGCTGTGACCGTTATTTTCAAACGGTCCTTTGCTAGGACCGTTATTAAAAGCAAATTTTAACCAATCCTAACCTCGACTTATTAGCAAAGGCGACCGCCCATGACTACCACCACTTACGAGTCAATTCGGCCCCCGTTTTTTTCACGTTGGTAAGAGACCGGTTGACAAAACAAATAGAACTGACCTTAAAATGTATTTTGTAAATGGCATATTCCTGGATCTCGGGAGGTTAACTACGAGTGATATATGCATGATGACGCAAGTTAATGTAATTACGATGCGGTTTAATGACAGCACGATGAACCATAAATATATCTGTATTTGAGACTGAAATTCCATCAACGAAGTGCCCATGAAGCGTCGTCGTTGAACCTTTCCATATTTTTTTCGTTTTACTATAATATTAGAAAAGGCATCATACAAGTTAACCTCTTACCTGTTTCAGACGTCTAAAACTGGGTAAAGAAAGCGGAAGAAACAATGCTGAACAATATCACACACTAAACTTATGCGACGCCATCATTTTGATAAGAAAATGTTTTCACAACCGGTCTGGTTTTACAAAAAGCTGTTACGTTAGAAGCTAGAAATGTTCGTAACAAAAAAAATCTGCTTATCTTCATGCTTGGCATATCATTGGTCAATGTGTCAGGCCAATGGCAGACTGCACTTACGAGAGAAAAGCTTTGTGAACTTGCCCCCAGATGTTTCTACCTTTTGCGAAGTCAAAGGCATTTCCTTTTGCTTGTTGTAATTGATCTTTTTTTCTTCTTCTATTTATTGTTCACTTCCTTCAGTCTCTGACGTATTCGAGTAATCGGTTTCCCTTATGTCTGACACGTTGGCTCGGTAGAGTTGTGAAAAACGCTTTGAAAAAACGTACAACCTATGAGAGACATTCCAGTTGCGACGGTAGAAATGGGCACGGCGGTTCCTGCTGATGCGGAGGTTGATGACAAAAAGGAATGGACCCACATGCGGGAAACTGAACTTCACAGGTAGGAAATGGCAACAGGTCTCTTCGATTTGTTTGCATGCACTGTCTTAACTAGTCATCTAGAGTGCCGTGCGCAGTGGGCGCATGTGTTCAGAGAGGGAGAGGTTTCAGTGAGGAAAGAGGCGCTGTTTGAGTTTCCCTGCATGAAGCACGGCTTCGCGCCTCGAGTTCGTGGCATGCAAATCCAGTCGTGCAAACGCAGTCGTGCAACTGTATCGCGGCAGCTGCGGACTTCGTGACCTTTGCAAATCAAGGAGGAAAGTATAGCGATGATCGAGTTCTGGGGCGCTATAGCGTAAAATGATTCCAAACTGTTTTGATTACAATTTCTGCAATCAGCCTCGACGATTGGTCAAGACATTTTCGGGCCACTCCCAGCTTCGCCTGTATGTCACGCGACGTCACGAAAACCACGATAGCTTCCCATCTGATATAACGTGTACACGCATGATTAAACCGCACCAAAAAAATAATCATTCCTGATTCGACGCCTTTTCACCATTAGCCCTCTGCTAATGGTCCAATGTTTTCTGGCTACGCCCACTTCGCCTGTCGTTCACGCGACCTCACAAAACCGCGAAAACTCACCACTTCAAAGTGACCTGTACGCGAAAAAAAATGCGTTAATATGCCGAATAAAACTGAATTTTTTTCTGAATAGCCAACGACTGCTCCGTTCCGAAAGGAATAGAAGATGGCTGCCAGCCGATCACTCAGGCCCTCGCTACTCGCACCTGCCGGTGAGCATGTATTTATTTGCGCATGATAAACCTTTTTGCGTGGCAGTAAAATGTTATCGAGCCCTTTCGGCATGCAGACGGCATCGCTCTGCCAACTCGTTCTTGATGAGGATCCGTTTTAGCGGCATTCTTATCCTTCCGTTGCACACCACCGCGATTTTCTACCAGCCACCGCAAGCTAAGTAAGGCGAAGCGGACCAATCGGAGAAGCCTGCACCACCCTCTTGATGCGATTATCTATTGTCCTTTAGTAGGACGTTCTGGCGGGCTAGTTGGTTCATAGCTTTTAGACGTTTATAAACTGCACGAAAAAAAACGAGGACACAAGAAAGAAAACACACGCGACACCACGAGCGCACGTGCGCTCGTGGTGTCGTGTGTGTTTTCTTTCTTGTGTCCTCGTTTTTTTTTTTTTCGCGCAGTTTATAAACGTCTAATATCTATTGTCACTGTGCTGGCTCGGCCCCATCGAAACCCTCTCCACTAGAGCGTGCTCCTCGCCTCTTAAATTGTCAGCCAATTGGATAAGAAAAACCACTGAGTGTAAACAATGTTATTGGTTTTTTTAAAGCAAACAAAGGTGACCTCATATAAACGAGGAAAGTGTTTGAGTGGGTTGTTCAGACAACGCTGCGGGTCACCGCCCGATGCTTGCGTCGGTGGTTACGTAAATTTGACGTCAGGAGTTTGGAATCAAAACAGTTTGCAATCATTTTACGTTATTGCGCCCCTGTTTTCTGCTGCTGCTTTCTGCCTTTTCGAAGAATGCGCACATAGCAAAAGGGATGGAATTTTCTTTTCGACGTCACAACAATCGCTATAGACTTCCCTGTCTTAGTTAGGCTGTGCTACGGACGCTGCTGTTCAGCACCGTTCGCGGGAGCAAGTGAAAAAGTCGCCGAGCAGCGCGGTAGCGTAGACGTGTTGGGTACGGGTGTACGGGCTGCCAACATTCTGTCTCCCGTGCATTTATTCGCACAAGCCTGCCGTTCAGTGCCACAACACCCTCGAAGACACAAACGGCTGACACCTGCTCGTGAAATTCTACATATTTTCGGGCAGGTAGTTCAAAAAAGAGAGATGACAAGCGTGCACCTCTGCTGTTGTTGGGCAGAGTCAACAAAGTCGCGCTTGTTCCCTTTCGCGTGCCAATTTATTTAACGTTTTTGCATGCGAAATATTTATCCGTGTCGCGAAGTCAGTCGAGGGGGCTCTCGCATGTAACTGGAGTCCATTATTAAAGGGTCACTGGGGCTCAAAGCCTCCGCTGGGTGCCACAGCTGAGCGTCAGCAGGAAGCGGCATCTTCGCGCAGGTGAAGCGAGTGGCGTGATGTAATGCCATATCGCGGAATGTTAAAAACGAAAATTAATAAAGAAACAAAGGATTCGTCAAAGAATAAAAAAGTGGGAAGGAACTCGCGTGGCAAGCTTCCTCAGAGAGAAATTCACCTGCATGCTGTCATCTGCACCGTAACTCTGAGTGAGCTCAACCAGCTCGATCCGAATTGTTGGACCGTGCAACAGCTACTATTATTGATGGCGATAGAAAATTTTGATCCGTATCAGGCTTGATCGCAATCTAAGGTGTCCGCGTTGCACTGTTATTAAGGAACGACAGAGAACCAAAATGATTCACACCATTTAATACCCCCACTTCCCTCCTCTCACAACACAACCTGCGGAGTCAAGATGCCGCACAGTACGGTCCGCATTCTTTAGACAAATCGGCTACCTAATTGTACGCCTGCGCTACAGCGCTCAGCTGCTTGCAACTTCCTACTACAGATATATGTTGCCGACCAAGCGCGTGTTGCCAAACAAACACGAGAAAGGACAATGTGCCTGCACGCGCAAATCAGCCGACGTTCAACGATCCGCTCAAAGCACGTCGCAGTAGAGCCGCAGCGATATTTTTGTCGTCGCGAGCAAAGTGTCATGACTGAGCAACAAGGCGGAGCAACAAAGTTGCCGCGAATAATAGCGAACATTATGTAAAACGTCATACTTTCGCATTCCGACTTACTTGAGTTTGCGGACGGCGGTAGTTCATGCCTGCGTTTTTTTTGTTCGTTTTTTTTTTTTCTTTGTTTCACCGGTGAACTTTACAGCCGGCTGCAGGACCCGGGTGTATTTGTCACGGTTGCCGCACTTAACCGCGCAACATCACCGGGCTCCTTGGCTGTCCGACCGCCGAACCATCGCGAAAACAACGACGAAACTAGGTTAAATTTTACAAAGCCCGCGAGCATCGCGAGCGCCTTACGGTGTCGTCGACCTTATACAAGGTGACGCCGCTCTCCGCTAGGGGAAGGAGTGTCGCTGGCATCTGTAGACAAACCTGACGTTGGGAGCCCTATTGTGATGGTACGACGTCGTGGTAACAGAACGGTGGCCATGGATGCTGTTTTCATCATCATCATCAGCCTACATTTATGTCCACTGCAGGACGAAGGCCTCTCCCTGTGATCTCCAATTACCTCTGTCTTGCGCTAGCTGATTCCAACTTGCGCCTGCAAATTTCCTAACTTCATCGCCCCCCCTAGTTTTCTTCCATCCCCAAAGGCGCTTCCCTTCTGTTGGTATCCATTCTGTAACTCTAATGGTGCACCGGCTATCCATCTGTTTTACACTGCTGTTTACAATGTCTGTGGATGTTGTTTTACAATGTCTTAATTGGGCAGTTACCCCGTACTTTTCTTGTATTGGATGTTTCATAACTCTTTCGGGGGCCGATCCCGGAGACTGTGCAGCCTAAAAATTGACAACGATCATGAAGATAGATCTCGTACTGGTGCCCTCGGTGGTATTGGTACCGGTGGCATTGGTGGTATCGTCCTGTATCAATGATGCCGGTGGCAACGGGAGCGTTCTCGCATTGTTCCATTTATACAGCTAGCGTTTTGAGACGCTGCGGGCCTAAGAATAAATCTATGGATTATACACACAGTTTCACCGCCCCCTCGCTCAAGAAGACATTGTATTTCATCGACGTCAACAAGCGGTTCATTCACCATCCAGCTTTTTTATTGCTTTTTTTTTAGAAAGCCCTTTCCAGGAGAAATCCATACGATCGAAACCCATATAACGCTTTAAAAGTCTTTACTAACGCACCCTGACCACTTTTCAGGCACCGAACTTCTAGCTCACATTCATATGCCAGCTAGAGTAACTGCTGTAACCAAATAGGGTTGTATTTACGTCAGCGAACCATCAATAAACGAGTGCTGAGCCTATGTCGTCTGCTGCCAAGAGCTTACGCAACGCCTGCACTTCCTAAGTAGCGAGTGCAGGGGAACCGTGAACTCATGCTGAAACTGTCTTGTATGAAAGTCAAATCGAAGAGCGTGGAGCAGGTGGCCGGCGATGCTCTATCAAAATGAGGACAAAGGTATTGCACTCTTTGAACTGGTGCAGTAAGTGCAGCCTAATCGAAGACACCCAACATACGAGTCAGGCGTCGTTCCGTTGTCTGTGTGGCAATACTCTCTCTCTCTCTCTCTATTTCTCTCCTTACCCCAGTCAGAAGTAGCAGGCTAGAGACACACTCTAGAGGCCGTTCTCCTTTCTATCTTTTTTTCGTTAAAACATTCTCCTCCTCTATCTCCCCTTTATGTCTGCGTGTAGGTATGTGTGTTTGTGCATGTGGGTGAGTGTTTGGTGCTCATGCCAGTGCTTGAGTGTCTGTGCCTTTATTTGTCTGTGTTGTTACGCTATAGTGTTTGTCACATGCATGCGTGGGCTTGTGTGTGTTTTTGAGTTTATATATGGCTGTGTGAGTGAGTGTTGTCTTGAATTACCGCCACTCCGAATAAGTGACAGAAACTAGACGAGCTGAAAGAAACGGGAGACAGGGGGGTGCTGGAATAACAACTCGCCCTAACCAGTGTGCGACCTACTGCCGTCAGCTAGGGAACGGTGAAGTGCATAAACATAACGAGGGCATGAGAGCACAACGAGAGCATGTGTGACTGTGTTCGTGTGCGTGTTTGTGTTTTCCTTTCGGTGTCTGTATGGTTTGTTCCGTATGTGTGATGGTGTTTATGCGTGCGTGCATGAGCGCGTTCGTGAGTGTTAAGCCCGACCCACATGTAACAATTTTATTGCGCAAAACTGGTGAACGGCCGCGCTCGGCGTCCGCCCGGCGGCCGGTGGCTGTTCGCCGTCGATCAAGGCGGGCTAGATATGTTCGCAGGTGGTCAACCGCTCGCCAGAAGCGGCGAATGAAGGCTGTCAGCACGGACAAATCAGGGCGCGGTCGCGTCTGACTTCCTGCCGCCGCATTTGAATCGGCTAGCCGGCCAAAGAGCCTAGAGCGAACATCGCGACAAAAGCTGCGGGCATCGCGTACAATGATCGACTGATCACAGCCGTCCAGGCGCTGACCAATACGGTTCAGTTGCAGATACAAAAGTATTTTCAGCTGCATTTTACTGGGAATGAAAAAAAGCTGTGCCTAGCAACACTGAAATCGTGGTGGCGGCGGCCGCCTGTTTTTCGCCGCATGTGTGTGCAGCACGGCGGCGGCACGCTGGCGTTCCGCCGCGCTTGTGCGGGCCGCGCGAAGTTCACCGTGAAAGTTCGCTCCATGTGGGCCGCACTTTACTGTGTTTTTGTATGTGCACGTGCATGTGCGTGTGTGTGTTCATTCGCACGTTCGGTTGTCAGTAGGTGATGCAGCTATAAGAACAAACTGAATTTCCAACTTTCCAGATGGAGATGGACTCCAGGAAAGGTGTACCACTGGGTTCTTTCTTACACTGCCGTCGCGTATGCATTCTGGCGGTTCGGAACTAGCGAAGAGAGTAAGTAAATCACTTGGACACTTTTTAAGACGAAGGCCTTAAGTAGCTCATAACCACGATGGCCTTGCAAAAAACGCGTCCAGTCAAACAAAAATTGTCATCGTCCCCTCATGCCCCCGTAAGCAAGGAAAAATGCAATGGCTCATCCCAATCATCACGCAGAAGCTACAAGCACTCAGTAAAATGAAGCGAACAGCGCATACACCCAACGTACAAAATGCGCCGTCTGGTCGAGTGGTACAAAAAAAGCACGTGACCTTCTCAATGGCTAATACCCCCGTAAGCAATGGCTCATACCCCCGTAAGGCTCAGCAAAGTGAAGGGCTCAGCAAGGGAAGCGAACAGTGCGTTCTTCCACTGAAATCACCCATACAACAGACAGAACAGTTTACGTTTCAATCCCATGCTGAGAGAATGCAGCGTAAAGTCGACGAAAAACGTTGTTGGCACGAGCCTGACCCTGCGATAACGAGCGCGCGAAGCCGCAGCTGAGCGTCAAAAACGAACCAAAGAAGCCGAACTGCGATACCAGCAACGCGACGATGCGAGACGGCGCATTACCAAGTGTAAAGCAGGATTTCGCCTTCACGTGTTGCAGGAGCGTAACATGATGCCGAACGTGGTTTTTTTTTTTTTTTTTTTTTTTTTTTTTTTTTTTTTTTTTTTTTTTTTACAGCGTAAGCTGTTATGGGCTCAATCCAATAGCCGTTTCGGTTCGCGATGATGCCGCCGCCGGCGTTTGGCCGTAACCGCTATCGCCGGAAATGCGAAAACAAGTACCCGCTCTCCGCCGTAATCGAACCCAGGCCCGCTGCGTGGGAGGCGGATACTTTACCACTGAGCCACGCAATAAATACTCCCTTTAAACGCGCGGCGCGCAGGCGCAGATGATCCAAGCCTTCACCAGTATGGTAGCGCCATCTAGTTAAAGTGCCTGCAACCGCCGCGCGCGCAGGCGTGGACGACGAGATGCGATTCAGACGAGGCGCGCAATCAACACTATCGAGATGTTAGATCTGCGTCACGTATTCTGGGTACCTCTTCAGCATAAGTTATGGCGTCTCCTCGCAAGGTACGAACCGCTGCGAATCGTAGAACTACGTGCGTGGCTACAACCAGGCATCATCGGGCTCAGCAGACTGCTGTGCAGAGAGCCTCACAAACCGTAGATCGCCGTCGACGCCGGGCGGACAGTTCAGATCGTTCTCGTGAAAATCGAGGCGAAGGCACTTTGCCGCGAAGACCCTGTTGTGCGTGGTGCCAAAATTGGAGCTACTCTTGCGCCGCTCAACCAGCTTACGCTGTGACTGTGCTGCGTGTGTCACGCAGGCCTGCGACATTTTTTTTTAAATCTTTGCGTCACTTGTGCCTTTGATAAGCCGGAGAATAGCAACGTTTGTAGACTTTCGGAACCAACCTTTATTTTCCGACTTTAAAAAGAGTAGAATTTGGTGCCAGTTGGCGAAGCATGTTTCGCTATGGCGAAGCGAAACAGAACGGGGCCAAAGGAAGACGAAACCCGTCTGTCCCGTCTGTCTCGTCTTCCTTAGGTCCCGTCTATTTTGCGCTTCACCGTAGTCAAACGCGTTGTTGTAGTTTGGCGTGGGTTGGATAGTCGCCATGTTTCTCGCCTCAGTACGAAAGTCTGAGACGGAAAGGAGGAGGAACAGGGGGGAGGGGGAGGTGAGGAGACGGTCTCAGTGTTTGCCATATACAAGTAAAGAAGGTATGGGAGAGAAGAGCTCCGAATTGCCAAGAGCAGTCGTTCAATAAAAAGCAATATGCAGATGCAACGCATGTGTTATACATGTATACTCCGATCGCCAAATACCAGGGCGTAACGAACAAGGGACGAACGCCAAGAAACATGCACAGCACTCTCTACGCATTCATTGCTTTTGTCCTTCGTTTTGTATGCGCTGGTATTTGATGATCATGAACAACCACCTGTCCCCAATTTCAGCTCTACTGTATAATCTACGCGACGCGAAGCCTTTGTGAAGTACTGAATTAAATGCTCCACAAAATGCAATCCCTACAATTGCCTTTATTTTCATTTTACGCAACGCGTACCTTCATAGAATGATTACTATAATGCCCCGCACAGTAAACAACCTTTTTCTCATGCCCTCGTATTCTTTATGGACTCCACCGTTTCCAACCGGACGGTGGTTGGTCGCACTCTGTGGGACATTGATGCAGCTTTATCATGAAGATGAAGGCTGTGTATGATGCTTGTCGAGGGAATAACGACAATTAGACGCGTACGGCTCAGACAAGTACGACACATGTCATAATACTGCGGTGCGTTAGAGTCGGGCTCTGACTGAAGGGAGAGTTGTTGACTGGGTAAAAAAGTGAGCAGCATGCTTGGCCTTAAAAATGGACGACCACGGCAACAAAGCATTGACGTCGTCATGATGACGTCACAAAGCAATTACGTTATCAGTCCTTCGATTTTGCAGAACTTTCAGCCTTTCTCACACTCAGACGCCGTGCTTAAAACAAGAGATTCATCCGTTCTTCATAAGTGTGCGGGTTGACATACACATTTCATCTGATTCTTAGAAAAATTTCTTCTGGAGTATCACCGGAGTTCCTTCAAAGACAGCCCTTTCGGTCTTGAGCAAAAGCAGGTAAGTTACTCAGTGTTCTATGGTACTAAGCGTTATGGCCACCATTCTTAATGCAAAAAGATGAGCTTTAGGCACGCGAGATACATATTCGAGTAACGCATTTCCCTCATGACTAACCATACGCTCCATGGAGCATGCATGTTCTGCACGCAGCTCGAGTTCAAAATATCTCTAAGCTGAAGCGAAACATTCGCTTTCCGCAGACAGTCATGGAAAGACAAATAATTTGCTCGTCGCCTTGATACAGTGTTTGATGCCACGAGCTTCAATTTTATGCAGGTCATATGACGCCTTGTGAATACAGCTCATGCTATTTTTTGTGCCTCCTACTTTGTTTATTCTGTTCGCCTGTGATCGTCCGTACGCGATTATTCCTCATTAAAGACTATTCGTCCACAATAAAAATAAACCACATTTTTGTGTATTAACATAACAGACAATCAGCCTGTTTTTCCTGCATGCCGCGTGCGCTTGCTCGAAGCATTTTCTTTTAATCATGTGCTAGCCTCCATGCTCAGGAAACCCGGAAAAACAAGGCGCAGGGGCTCCATCTTGTGGAAAATGAAACATACATGATTAAACAGGCTTGGGACATTGCATGTATATCATCTGGCAATCGCTTACAGCATCCGAAACTATGTGACCTCAAAGGTCATCGTACTTTAATGGGGGTCGTGAGCGTAAATCAAAATTTGACTGCTCCATTCATGCGGCATTGTTCTCGCAACAGAACGGCGGAAATGCAAGCTCTCGTAAAAAAAAGACTCATTGCACAGGCGCCCGCGCCAGTTCCCTTTGACGATAGAGATAAATCACAAATATTATGCTAGCTCCTCAGTGTCTGAAACTATGGTCGGGCTCACCCTGTCAGCTAGAGCTAAAGCTGCTGTCAGCTATGCCTGCTTCATGAAAACACTCACATTTTCTGTCTACAGAGACGCATCATAGCGATTATCCTAGAGTTTTGTGCAATGGATGCATGCTGATGGCGACACTAGTTTTCGGTGCCAGATTATACTTGAGGGACAAATTTTTGCCAGGCATTGTGCTTAACGTTTTAAACTACCAACTTAGCGTATGAGGTTGGTATGACGACATGTGCTTCCATCCCACGAAATAGGATAATTCTAGCTTTGTGCAGCAGTCGTTCTAGCAATAAATCCCTACTCATTATGTAGGTAAGGTTTATTATTAAGATCATACATTCGCTTAAAACACTATCTTGACAAACGTTTGTCCCTGAAGTGCTAAATTAGTGAGATCAGGCAGTACTGATATCATACAAAGGCAGTCATTACTATACGCAGTTGCATAGCCAATTTGGCAAGAACGTAAAGTGGTCTGAGACTTCCTTGTGAAACTGAACATGTAGAATGCCAGGCACCTTGGGAATCTGACGGACACTCGTGTAGACACTCGTGCAACTACTCGGACACCCGTGTAGCAAGTTACCTATGAAATATTTTGTTCGCTAATAACGCGGCTTTATCCGGTCACGTAGGACGCCGTCAACTGGGAATGGCAGACCACAAAGTACGTCATGGCCACTACGTGGAAGTGGTACCTGCTGCATCCCGTGCTAGCTCGGGCGACAGCCTACCTCGCACCGTCGGTAAGCACTGCGTTCTGCACCGACAAACTTAAAATACAATTGGCCACACACGTGGACTCTTCGGGAATTCAGAGATGCGTAAGCATAGGTCTTCAGCTTTTGGCCAACCAGAAACAGGAAGGTTTCCGCCATGTCCCGCTAAAGCTTGCCATTAATATTAGCGAGCTAGTATGGAAACAGCTGTTAGATACATCTCCACCTAAAAATGCGTAGTCACCGTACGAAGTTGTAACCCGTCATTACAAGCTAATATCTTGTAGTAAATAGCATTGTAAACATCTGATCAACCACAGCTTCCTAGCGGGCAAGACGAAAACGTACGTCCAGAAAAATTGTTCCCGCTTCGATGTAACAGAACCACTTATGACAGGTTGCTTGCGAACACTGGTGTACAGTCTGCGTTACTGTAAATAACGGCCTAGTGGGACATATCGCTTGTCTACGTTTTTGAGCTACTATAGTGTACGGGGTGAACAAAGTTGACGCGTTTCTTTTTTTCTTTTTTTTAATGAGCGCTGAGACGTACGTGAAGACCACATCTACAGTAGGGTTATGTGGCGAGGAACACACAAAGTGAGATGACAATTATCGCGTTTATCAGTGCAATTAACACAAAATTGAATAACTTAACTTTTGACTAGCTGCAGTAAGCAGGCACGTTTGTATTTAAAAGTTAGAGGCAGTCGTGTTTCTACAGTAGCTTTGCGCCGGTCGTCACTGTCTTGCATGCGTAATCATGCGAACGGGAATTTAATTTCGCAGTTCGATATCTCAAAGCAAGGATACGCTAGAATTCTGCCAAGTGGAGCTCTGTAAGAACACAGCTGCCTCTAATTTTTCAATACAAACGTGCCTGCTTACTCCAGCCACTTAAAAGTTAATTATGAATTTTTTGTCAATTGCACTGCTAACAGCGATAATTATCATCTCACTTTGTGTCCTCCTCGCCACATAACACTACTGTAGAAATGGTCTTCACGTACGTCTCATCACCCACTGAAAACAATATACCTGTCAGCTTAACTTTGATCACACTATTGGGATTCTTAGAAAGCAGTGCTTCACTGCGATCTGTCACCTGCGAGAGCTGTGCATGACGCCTGGCTCATATTCGGTGGTAATGCAGGTCACAGTATGTGCGCTGTGCGGCGAAAATTCAGTCTTGAGTTTAATATGAACTTTGCAATTACGAAATACTCACTTTCGCCCTATTGTATGCGTGATACGAGATACGTAGCATGTTTCTTCAATGTCTTCTTCGGTGAACTGAACGAACCTTGTTTATATTTTGTGGAAGTGGTTATGGCTCATGTGCCGGCAATGTTCAAGACTTGTGGGCTAATTGTGCCATTTGCAGTAAATTACTTATTCGAGCTCTCCAGAGCGCTATCGGTGTGTTTTACGAGCAACGTTTACGCTATCCCACTGAACTGGCTAAACTAAATCCCTGAAAAGAACGAATTAGTGAAAATAGAGGAGACATTATGGGTGATGTCAATCTAAAGCATGGGGTAAAAGATGATTTTTGAGAAACATTGCTTAGCCGGTGCCCTAATCCGCTTACGGTTGTTATCTGCAATATTTCCTAGAACCCTGGAAAAACTGTATGCCACTGTGCGTACATGTGTTTGTGTGTGTGTGTGTGTGTGTGTGTGTGTGCGTGCGTGCGTGCGTGTGTGTGTGCGTGTGTGTGTGTGTGTGTGTGTGTGTGTTGTGTGTGTGTGCTGTGTGCGCGTGCGTGCGTGCGTGTGTGTGTGTGTGCGTGTGTGTGTGTGTGTGTGTGTGTGTGTGTGTGTGTGTGTGTGTGTGTGTGTGTGTGTGTGTGTGTGTGTGTGTGTGTGTGTGTGTGTGTGTGTGTGTGTGTGTGTGTGTGTGTGTGTGTGTGTGTGTGTGTGTGTGTGTGTGTGTGTGTGTGTGTGTGTTTTTGTGTTTCTGTCTGTCTGTTTTCAGTTTCCACTGGAAGTCAAACTACTCAATAACTGAATGACCAACCAACCAATTTATTGGCTCTGGTTCATCAATCATTCAATAGATTTGTTAGCCTGTCAGTCATTCAGCCAGTTGGTTACTGTGTGTGCGTGCGTGTGTGGTGTGTGTTTCTGTGTTTCTGTCTGTCTGTTTTCAGTTTCCACTGGAAGTCAAACTACTCAATAACTGAATGACCAACCAACCAATTTATTGGCTCTGGTTCATCAATCATTCAATAGATTGCTTAGCCTGTCAGTCATTCAGCCAGTTGGTTACACGGTAATTTTGTCAACCTGTCTCGTTCGCTCGGCCCAGATGGGTGGGCATTTTAGCTTTTTTTTTTTTCAACGCCTGTTTCTGTAATGGAGTCACCAAACATCTAACTTCTAAATTTAGCTTTCCCACAACGTTATCACTTTACCATGCTTAATATAAATTTGTACATAAAGGGCGACGAAAATGACTCTCTTTTCTCAATAACAAAATTCTAAAAGCAAGCCTAGTTACACTTCACTTACAGCCCATGGTTCCAGGTGGTGAAGGTGGTGCCAGAGCTACTACATAACATCCGTAGCCTGGCAGCCCCTACATGGTAGTGCCCTTTCACATCAGGCGCTTTATGTAGTATTTCAGGTTCTAATTTTAGTGCATTTTGCACCATCCTGTACGCCGTCTAAATTATAATGGTAATCTTCATCGCATGTATATACCATCATTTCCTTCGTTTAACTTAAGTGGCATATGCATCCCAAAAAAAATTCCGAACGGCGGAAAGACCAACCTGCATTCCCAGGCGCCTGCTGATTCACCTCCTCGTCGCTAACCATCTCGCAGCTGGTTTCCGTCTTCTACGCTTCCTACTCCCTCCTGTTCGTGACCTTCACCTTCGGCTGGGAGGTGGCTCTCCTGTTCCTGGGACAGCACGCCGCGTTCTACGCCGTGACCGCTCTACACAGCCCAGCGCTTTGCTACGTGGTTGCCGCCCTGATCCACTTCCAAAAGTTTTTCATCCCTTTCGATCCGTACGATGTGAGTCATGAACCAACCTATTTGCAGGATTGTCTTTTATCTCTTTTTTTTTCTGTCTAATGCAAAGCAGCGAACATGTTTTATTGTTGTTGCTTATTAACTACAAAAAGATGGGAAGTTTGACTACTCAAAAACTCGCCATCCACAAATTGCATCTAAAGACGATTCACTGAAATGTATGGAAACCTTGATTAACTTAAATAGAAATAGTTGAAACCTAATCACATCTTAGAAGAAACGAAACTATCAATTGTGTAGAGCCAGCACATTACCTTTATTACGCATGAGTTGTTTTACTCTGAAATCAAGATTTCACAGAAAGACGCCTAACAAGCCACTAACAGTGAAACGTTTTGAAGTGGGACATAAAAATTCATACCGGAGCACACAAAATACGCGGATAAAGTATTCTTCCAAATTTTTATTTCTTCTTTGACGTAAAACGTTATTAAGGCCAATGCCGTAGAAAATAAAGGTCAATTATTTTTGTTTTAATTTCATTTCTTTTTTGTGCTGCGACCTAAAAACCAGTATTGGAATGTTATCGCGGCTTTGAAGGTTTTTTTTGTAACTAGTTTATTTTACGCCGCAAAAGTTTACAAAACACGCTAGGTTGAATATTTAGTTCCTTTATAATGCCAAGCAGTCCGTCTTAAAGGGCCTTGAAACACTTTTTGAACATAGTAAGAAAACGTTGCACATCTGGTATCGAGGCTCGTGTGAACACGTGAGCCAAATATTATTGCACTGCATGCAACAGGGAATTTACAAAGTAGTAAAAAATTGCTTGCTCTCACTTCCACAATGTCGTCTTGCAGTGCTATCGCAAGCAGTTGGACCCACAAACAGCTATTGTCTTATTTCGTGATCACAAGAACATTCTGTAATGCAATTATTGCACATTTGAGTGAAATCATAAAAGATATACAAGTGGTTTTATTGTAAACTATGCAGATTTTTTTTAATGCTATGACAGTGAAGCACGTTTCTTCTTTGCATACGAGCTCTATGGCGAGGCAGAAATACTTTGCTGCTGCTCAAGTTACCCTGAAAATACTACTTAACGGAGACTGTTAATTAGCTTTTTTATTAGTGCATGAGGGGCAGTTTACTTATGCTCAATGTGTTCAATGCACGTCTTCTTTGCCTGCCCTTTTTTGGATATGCAGGTGAATGACTATAGTTAGTAATAACTTGTTTCTCACTCAATGTATCTTGTGTCTACATATTGATTAAACGGGAGTTGCAAAAGGCATTCATTTATGAAACTCTAGAGAAGTTTTTTTTTCGATCTTCACCTGGTTCCACGGCACGCCCAACGGGAAATATAATTTTAGAAATGTCCCTTGTGAAGCAAACGCAAAATACAGAAAACAGTGGTTGCATCTGGTTAGAGGCAACACAAGCGAAACACTACGCGCGAAGTATTACCGCGTTTTGCAAGATGTTCGACAAATCAGAAAATTTTCCAGAAAGGGTGATACACTTCTGTAGTAAACAGTGACGTTAAGAAAGGCTGTGTTCGTTTTGCTGCTCTGCAGTCGGAGAACTAGAAATTTGGGAAGATATGTGAGAAAAATGAAAAATGCATCAGAAAGATTACAATATATACATACTGTCTTAGCCTGAATTGAATGTGCCATTCTGAAAGCCTCGATGTGCAGGTTCTATAGTTTTTTTTAACGGCTCGACTCGCGCGTTATTTACGTAATGTTGGCAACTATGAAAAAACGTGACGCTTGGCGAATCGTGTTGCCATTGTCAGGGAACAACATATTATCTGGCTACTTACATGTACTTGCGCGAACCTCGTGAACCATGGATAAGTTAACCCACGTGAAAATGCTTCGTGCAAATGGTCAGGGTGATATATTTGTGCTCTTAGTTTAAAGCACCCCGTGCCATGCGGCACGCTGGCCATGTTTTAAGCTTCGAGCACCGCCTAATAAAGGTTGTCCCCACACTTGGTGCGCCATGGGAATGCGGGTTCCTTGATTTGGCCGAGTACCCCAAGAACAGCATTGGGACCAAAAGACTAAAGACGTCCTTTACCGCTTTCGGCAATGCCAAGACCACTTTGGCAGTGGTATGTCCAGGATCGCACTCTGATCGCACGCCATCTGCGCATAGACTCTATTGCGCTACCCTCAGTTTTTCACACCAGGTGGCCCCGCAAGGTGGAACACATCGTGTACTATGTAAGCACAAAGATAAAGATCCCTTTTTTTTCAGGAACTTTGTGATTCTTATGACAAATTGAGCCACCCACAGCGCAAGCTCTTTCACTTTTTGTCCTCCAGTACATGTACAAAAGGTACGGCCTGATGCCCTACATGGCAGCCTACGTCACCTTCCATTGGAACATCCTGCGTGGCCTCAGCTTCAGTGTAGAGTACGTTCAAGCTGAATGCCAGAGGAACACCGGGGACCGTCAGCGTAGATTTGCGCCGTACTGGAAGACTCTGGGCTACCTGTTGTACCTGCCCACGGTCTACCTGGGGCCACCACAGAGGTACGACGACTACGTAGCCCAGGTATGTCGAAGCTATAGGCACTTGGATGTTTGGTTTCAGAACTGCTCACGGAAGAAAAAAATTGGCTACATATCTGCTTGCTTCGCTGCAAATGACATCGTAGGACGATGGTCTTCTGCCGCCCCTGATACGTAACACCCTCTCTTCTCCCCCTCCCACCCCTCACGCTCTTCCCCTCCCCTCTCACTCCTCCCATGATGGATGCAATGGAGGTTTTGCTGAATTCAATTCAAATTTCCCACGTTCGCCCTGCTTTCGCGCTATCTGTTGGGAGCTTTTATTACTGTTGGCTTAAAGCCGGCTACAGATCCGTGGCTTCAGTCGGCTTGTTTTTAACGCGTAGCGTCTCTTCGACACCATTTCTAACGCGTTGATTTTTCGTTTACTAACGTAAAAAGTAGTCCTATGTGTATTCTTAATTAAATGAATGCAGTGGATCACGGTTATGTACATATATTTTGCCTCAAATAGGCCTGAGATTTCGTTTGCACTGTATAATCTTGACGTGTATGACTCCGTACCACCAGTGCTAGTAGCTTAGTTGGTTTTGGCCGGGCGGTTGAATCGAGTGACAGACAGAGAGGACAGACAAAGTTTTCCGCGTTTAGGTAGCCCAAGAAAGACTATCGTCTTTAAAAATCCTGGGACCTTGGCGACGGCGCTCTTGCATGCACAAAGCCAACAGAGCGTTACTTGTCCAACTTTCCAACTGTCTTTTCTTCTTTCTTTGTTTCTCTCTCTCTTCCTTTTTCTCTTTCCCTCTGTCATTCTTTGGGGAGGCCGCCTCGAATGCTCGACAAGCTGTCAGCACTGAAACTTCTTTATCTTCGCTGCAGTAATGATAAGGAACTTATCATTAACAATTATTCGTTCATAGTTTGTGAGCTGGTCTTTCCGTATTCCGGCTCCCCCTAATCTCTTTCTCTTGCGGCCTTTGTCCCTGGAATCAGCCCCAGCGAATCACAGAGTCCGGTGAAAACGCGGCGACAGAGCACTTTCTGCATTTGGTAGGGTCTTCAGGTACTGCGTCCCAGGCTGAGATTATGGGAAGATTGAGCGCCTTCCCAGCCCAACGTCTCCAGAGAGAGAGACTTTCTCCACCCGAGTTAGATTACGAGAAGAGAGCAGACACACGGGGGGATTGGAGCATGTCTGTCCAATCAAGCGAAAATCATTGAGGCTGCAAAGATGGATTGGGGGTCGGAGGGAAGAAGACTAGGGGATCTTCTGGGCTTTATTATTACAGTGTTTGTGATCATAACTACGCATCGAGTGGACTTTGATGGTGTCATGGCATTACGCATGAATGCTATGAATCTCGGCGCATATATGCACTGTTTTTTTTACTTGTTTAAACAGCGCCACAGCCTTGAGCGAGCTGCTATAAATCTGAACGATGTCAACGTTGTTTAGGTTAGAGCAGCTATTAACATACGAGTAGCGTTCCTGGTTAAAAGGACACAATAGACCTAAAGCTTTACTGTGGAACTGGCTCCCATCTTATCTCCATTCATTTCAACTTCATCCTCTATTTCTACCATCCCCAGGTTCCTGCGTTTCTTCGTCTTCTATTCGGAGGCTCATACCGCTTCAATACAGTGTGGGTGATCTGTAGCTAAAATAACAAAGGTAACTGGATGCCGCACCACCATGGTGCTATGCTTCTATTGCCATAAATAATACCACAATGCTTCGCAAAAGCAAACAGCCCCTTCCTACACCAGAGATCAGTATCACTAGGGGACACTGCGTGATCTACAGCAGATGTAGCTGTTTACAGGAATAGAGGACGAGTGGCCTTCTTCAAGCTGACGCACCCCAGTATTCAAGAGCTTAAAGCTACGTAGCAGAAATAACAGCAAGGCTATTATATGTCGATAAACTTCATATTCTGAATTTTTACAAATTCTCACTAGATGAAAAGAATTTTTTCCCTCTGTTAAGAGCCTAACTCCCAACGTACTCATTCCACGTGGTCTGCTCTATAAGTTTCCTTGCGCAACGGCTGCTCCGCGTTTAACAAGACAATGTAATAAAAACCAAGAAGTTCATTTGCCAGTTCCAGTTTCCTTGCCTTTGTTGGCTGTTGACGTGCTCTGGTTCTCTTTGATTTTGTCTTGTAAAGGAAATTCAAGCGGATAACTTTAATGTACCTCGCAGGCTACCACAATATATACAAGCTTTTAAGCCGTATCTTAATGCATAGTTGGCGTCATGCATGGATCATTTGCCACCGATGCTTTGATGGAACTCCATTGATGGCGTCCCCACGTAGTGTCACACGATGGCCAGAGATAACTGCATACATTAATGATTTCTAACAGCATTCTGGTGCTAGCACAAAACCCGTAGGAGCTTGCGCGTACAAAAGCGAAGCTTTCTTAGCGAGTCTTCCCGGACTTTCTTCCCGGCTGCAGCTAGATTCTGTATCTGCTGCTGTCTTGCCCGATGGCTCACATGCAGAAAAATATTAAGCAAGTGTAAAGGTTAGTAAAACATGATGGCGAATGCCACCTTGCATCGGAGCGCACGACAGAACTCAACGAAATCGCCGCACCTACTTGTAGTGGGCCAGTGCCGTCAGCACCTTCGCAGAGTGAGGGGCAGTATGGGAACGCTGGCATGATGAGTGACGTCAGAGCCAGTTGTGGAAGGAGACGACAACCAACCCACGAGCAGCGGCTCGAGCGCTTCTCTGTGACCACGTGACGTGTGCAATCAGTCACGCACTAGGCACACCTTTATTAAGCCTAAGCCGTGGAGCAGCCGTGGCTTCAGGGAAGCATGCTCGCCTCGCACCGCTGAGGCCCGGGTTTGATTCGCACCCAGACCAAAATGTACAAATTTTTTTTTTCAAAGCCGCTAACTTACTTCGTTTACAGGAGCCTTCCTGAGAAATGTGACGTCAATCCGGGCATTTTCTGGCGGGTTTTCACTACTATTTGCGGCGTCGGCTATTTGTCGCCACGGCGCAGTTTCGCCAAGGTCACCGCAAGGTCACCGCCAAAGTTTCGGACAACATCGACACTTAAGGCTTTTGCCTTCGTAATGGCAAAGAGTTAAGTGGCCGCTGCTTTGGTCGAACCTCGGTCAAAGGGACACTCCTCTCGTGCCAACGCGAAGTAGCTCATTGACATAATTGCCCCGTGCGTCACGTCACGAAGAAGGTAGGCACAAAAGCAGATAGGTGAGAGCCAGCTTTCTTTAGGCCACAGGTACAGGAACGAAACAGGCGAATGATAGTCAACTTTGCCCCTGCCTTTCATGTCGTAATCCTCTGGACCTCCACACACCTTTCTTCAACATATGTCGCTAGGCGAGCATCAAGCATCGCTTTCGCTCTCGTCACATCCCTGCATCGACGTGTCACAGTGTGCAATTCGCATGACCAACTATTTGCATTTCTGTATAGCTTTTAAGTAGGGTAGTGCTTAAAAATTGACATTGCATGACAAACTGTTGTGAACTGTGCGATGTATATAAACAGCAACACTGAATGAGACTACACGTCACATAAGAAGATAATAAGTACAGTTGTAGGCGTTGCATCTCGTTTTAAAGTGCTCCATTAACCTGTCTGCAAACGTTTCATTTCCAGTAGATTCCAAGGTCTGTTGGAATTGCATATTTTCCACAGGCGTTCAGTAAGTGAATCCTCTTTGAACACTGGCCGACCAATGCAGTGGTTCCCTTCCTCGATGTTTATTAAAGAGCCCTGGCTTTTTTGTAACTTACGCAGAACCAAAGATATTGGTAAGAACTTGATTGCATGTCCTCATGTACCAGCCCCTAAATTGCCACAATTATCAATCAGTGAGATCACTGGCAGAATGGCAGAACAGAATAACACTTGCTCCTCTGCATTGCAAAGCATTTTATTTTTAATGCGTTAGTATTCTTTGGCGTGTACCCTAGCCTGTCACGCGAAGTGTTTAATGCCTTGTATCTGTACAAAAATGCATAATTTGCGAAGTTAAGGCATTTAATTATTATAATATTATAAATATTGATGACTGGTAGGTTTATAAGCAATAAAGAACAACATAAACCCAAAAAATCAAAAAGGTAATACCAATAATGATACATGGCCCCATAGAAAATGCATAGGGAACCTTGTAGAAGGGACAGGCCAGCTAAAATGTTTGGCTGGGCAAACTTGAAATTTGGGGTTGGACCAACAGAAATTTAGGGATGGGCCAACCTAAATGTGGGCGTGGCTGAACTTAAATGTGTGGGAGCCAAACTTGAAATTGGGGGTGTGTCAACTTGAAATTTAGGGGTAGGTGTGGGCCAACATAAAATTTGGGATGGGTCAATAAAAATTTAAGGGTAGGCCAACTTAAATGAGGGGGTGGCCATATTTAAAGGTGTGGGTGGCCCAACTTGAAACCTGGGGTTGGGCCAACTTGAAATATGGGGGTGGGGCAACTTTAATTTCGGGTTGGGCCAACAGAAATTTAGAGTTGGGACAGTTTAAATGTGGGGCTGGCCCAAAAAAAATTAGAGGTTGGCCAGCTTAAATGTGGGGGTAGCCCAACATCACATCACGCGGCAACGTTAAATTTGGGGGTGGGCCAACTTGAAATTTGGGGATGGCACAACTGAAATGTGGGGTTGGGCCAATTTGATATTTGGCGGTGAAGCTACTTAAATTGAGGGTGGGCCAACGTTAAATTTGGGTGTTGGCCAACTTGAGATATTGGGACGGTCCAATATCCAATTGAACGCTGCTGAATGTATTTCGAGTTATCAGCTCCTCATGGGCTAGCGAGCACGTTGAGAGCACACTTTGCACATTTTCATTGGGCGTTAAAGAGGTGCACCGTGCACTTAGAATGCATGTGCGAGCTTGCGCGGACAAGGAACACGTGTATAACACAGGCTTGCGATAGAGAGAGATTGTGGTTGTGAAGAGGAAGAGGCGAGAGCGACAGCAAGCATGACATGTATCGCGGCAATGCCCTCTCCCCTCACCCAACACCCCCCACGCTACTACAGCAGCCAGAGTTCCCTTTCACGTGCTCTGCTGCGTCCAGGCATGCTCGTGTCCAACGTTCCGGCCCAATTGCTACAATCACTTTGAAGGTGACGGACGCGGCGAGAAAATCTTAAAATTGTCTTCTAAAGCCTAATCATTATTTGCCACCTGAAAGGCCATGGGTAGACGTGCATAAGCTAGGAAAAGCAAGTAAGCAAAAATATGCCAAAGCAATGTCAAAGCCGAGCGAAACACTGCTTACACATTAGTAGACAATTCTCACAATTTGTGTAGCTTTTTCGATGTCTCTCAACTATGCAAGCAAAGGCTTCCATTGTACCCCAATTTACGTGAAGTGTTTTTTTTTTCGACCCGTGGTGTTTGGTAGAGCAGACATGTTACAGGTAGAATGACGTTGGTTAGAGCTGAGAGCAAGGAAATGCAACGAGCGAGGTGAAAGAGTGAGAGCTCTATTCGGCAGAAAAGAAGACAGTGGGAATTAAATGGTAGAAAGAAAGAAAACAAAAAACATAGCAGCGACATCTGCTAAGCAAGTTCTTCTTAATGTGAAACACTGTTCGGGTATTACAGGGTTAATTATGTTTTAAAATTCTCTTTTGTTTTTATGCTTGTCTCTAGCTTTTGTTTCTCTGCATGCACAGAGAAACAAAAAAAACGAAGTCGTTGGTCACGTGAAGGCAATCAAAATAAAATACGCAGATAATTAAAGGCCACGCGGCTATTTTCTCTGAGTGCCCCAAAAAAGTCAAGTGTTATTCAGAAGGGCCAATATGGCCCATCCACCGCATACTTTTTACAGCTCGAACAACTACCACACAGCGTTCACTTTTGGGAGCAACTCTCCAAACATTCCTGGGCGTGGGACGCGAAAACGTTCTTTCAGTCTGTCTCAGTCTGTTGGTGAGAAATCTGCGTGCTCTTCTCCGCAGTTGGACAAGCCGAGACCCAGCTGCACACCGCGGGTGATTGCTGCTGCCATCGCGAGATTGCTTCGTTCCGGGGCCCACTTCCTCCTCATGGAACTCATGGGCCACTTCTTTTACGGGTAAGGACACAGGCTGTAGTAAAGTTCGAAGCAGCTTCTTAACTTTTACCGAGGTCGTGTTGGCGTTCCTAGTGCTACCTTTTGCTACCTTAGTGTAATAGCCGTTGGTAAAAATACAGTTAATAACACGACTGACTAAAAAATCTTGTCACTGTTACTAGTGGGCGTCAGATACTACTTGCAAACACAGTTAGCACCACCTAATACAAGTATTCTAACCTCTTCTGCATATATCGGACCAGCTATGGCATATTCCATAGTGAGTCTGATATATGTGTCATAGAATAGAAACATTGAGTCCGCTGCTACTAACTACGTTCGGAATTGGTAGCTGTGACCCATTAGTACCAGTGACTACCTTTTTTTAGTCTGTTATGTTACTAACTCTACCGTTACCAACTGCAGTTATACTAAGTTAGCAAATAAAGTGACACTAGGTATTAACTACCTCGACCTTTTTTTTTAAGGGTTTGGTTCTTTTCGTTCTATTGCGAAGCATTCCTTGCCCAAGACCTGCACTTTGCCGGTAGCTGTCATCCACCCCGCCGTTTGAGGGCTCCACGATGTCGCACATACTATTTAATTATTTATTTCTGACACCCTCAGGCAGCGGCGTAGCCACAAATATCTTTCGGGCGTGTTATACGCCGCCTGTAAAAAATTAAAAAGAAAGATAACCTGCCCCCAGACAATATTTTAGTCATTTTTCTGCTTCAATACATCCGAAGGGTTAGTTGTTTCGTTCACTGCAATATCTACATAAAAATACTAGTGCACACAGGACTCCGAGGACTTGATTCGAAAAGAACATTTACTTTCTCACAAAGAAACAGTCGCACGAAAAAGAACGCAAATATACCAGAACATTCCTGAATAATTACTGAAGCACGAAAATAAGCGGCGCTTTTTGAAGTTCAACGTGGAACTGTCATGCAAGAAAAAAGAACGATATTAAAATATGGCCGCGGCAATACGTGAAACTTCTGTTAGTTCCTCTACAAGCAGAACATTACGTAAAATTGTCCGTTCAGCTTCGTATCTTAATGCACAAAAAGTAGGAATGAATGAATGAACAATTTTATTTGTCAGGATTAAAATCCTGCAGGACCTACGGGGGTGGGAGGTGACAGAGACATCTACTCGGGGTAGAGACCCATCACCTCCACTGTCCAGCGCAGGACGTCATCCTGAAGACCAGGCTTGGAGCTGCCTAGGGCAGCCCCCCACAGCTCAACACTCTTCAGGCGGGATGGCAGGGGGTGGTCGGGGCATTTTGGAAGTATGTAGTCATAGTTAGCATAAGGGGCTGCGCAACGATAGCAGCCGGGAACGAGAAATTGATCGGGGTATGGCTTATTCAGGAGTGACGGAGTAGTGATGGTGGGTGTCTGCGATTGTCTCCATGGGATTTCCAATTCCCTCGAGTGGGCACGAGAGGGGGTAAAGTGCGTCGAGATGACTTGTAGTGTTGGCAGATGTCGTGGTATGTGTTGAGTCTATCACGCGAGGCGCCGGCCTCCCCTTGTGTTGTTTGTGTCCGGTTCGTGAAACCTCGGGCACAGGCAAGGGCGGCTTCGTTGCCTGGCAGGCCATCGTGCGCAGGAGCCCAAACGAGTGTAACGACTGACTGAACTACGGATTTACGTGCGATGATTCACGCCAGTCTGCCGACAGACCCGGCTCCATAGTCGTACATGGCTGATTTAGAATCGCTGATGACAGTGGTGGATGAGGAGATAGTAAGAGTCAGCGCTATGACTGCCTCGACTGCCTCCTCTGATAAGGGGTTGCATATAGAGGCCGCAGCCACCAGCTGGCCTTGTGGAGTTACTGCCGTGATAGCGAAGTTATGGGGGTTTGAGGGGTATTCTGCGGCGTCTACCTATAGTATAACGGGTCGCTTATCTTAGTGGCGGTGCAGCGGTCGCACACGAGCCACTCTCCGCATGTTGTTATAGTGTGAGTGCATGTTCCGGGGAAGCGATGGTACATACAGTTTGGCTCCAAGCTCACTCCGCACAGAAATTTTGAGTGTAGGTTGGAAGAGAGGGTTAATATCAAGGCTGTCAAGTATGTGTCTTCGGGTAGTGGATTTTGCGAGTCTGTAATACTGTGCGTTGAGGTGGGCCTCCATTAACTCTGAGACTGTGTTATGTGCCCCGGTGGCAAGAAATCGTTCCGTAGATGTTATCATGGGTAACCCTAGGGCGAACATCTGAACCTTGCGGATAAGTGTATTGATCTCCTCCTCCTCCCGTTTAGTGAGAGTGAGGTAGGGCACAGTATATGTAATGTGAGGGATTACGAAGGCTTCCGTGAGTTGAAGAAGTCCTCCTTCTCGCAGGCCCCCTCTCCTGTGTGATAATATGCCAATTAGTCTAATTGTCTGATCAACGGATTACCTAAGCCTCTGAACTGTAGCTGCGTTTCACCTAGTTTCCTGTATGGTGAGACCTAAGCTCCGAATGTTATCAATGATAGGAATAGGAGTGCCATCAGCCCAACACCATAGTCACTGAGCAACCACGGAGGGTTGGGAATGCCATCTAGGGTGATATGAATTGGAGTCATACGTTTTCTTTTTTTCGGCTAGTTCGTGTGCGGGGAGAATCAGGAGCTCTGATTTGCTTGGAGCGCACGTAACGTTGAGCTGCCGCGCGCATTCGTTGACTCGGTCCGTGGCTTTCTACGGAAGTCCCTGCAGCTCCGCGTGTGAACCACCACCCCTGGTTCATTTGGTAATGTCGTCCGCTTAGAGGTTGAAGGAGATGCCTCGGAATGCCTGAAGTTCGCACGCGATGTTCAGTATCGCGACGTTAACAAGGAAGGGAGATAGCACTGAACCTTGAACGTTCCAAAGATGCCCAGGTTGAATTCCGAAAAGTGCCCTGTATCCATGTGAATGGTGGCTGTTCTATCTGTGAGAAAGTTGGCAATGTACTTATAAGTACACTCTCCAATGCCTAGTCCTTTAAGTTCCCTCAATATGGTTGCACGGCTAACGTTATTGAAGGCCCATGAAGGTCAAATCCGAGCACAGCTTTGGTGTCGAGACCTGGATTGTGCTTAATTATATGCTTCTGAAGTTGGAGCATTACTACCTGGGTAGATAAGGGCTTACGAAAGCCAATCATTTCGGTTGTAAGTATCCCTGCCTCCTCTACGTATGCTGTTAGTCGGTAGAGAATAACGTGTTTTAGCAGTTTGCGTATGCATGACGTAAGGGATATGGGGCTAAGCTACCGGGGTTAATGGGTTTGCCTGGTTTTGGAATAAATATTATCCTGGCGTCTCGCCATTGCTTGCGCAGGGTTCCCGCCTCCAATTATTCATTAAAGCATTTTTGAGTGCAGCAACCGCTTGCCTGTCGAGGTTACAAAGCATTTTATTAGCGACGTGACCCGGCACCAATGCCGAAGTTGTTGTGAGGTTGGCCATAGCGTGTGCAACCTCAGTCTCCGTAATCGGGGCATGCAGTTTTGGGTTGCGAGACTCCGTGTAATTTACGTGGGGATCTTTTGCCTGTGAGGGGAGGTGTTTATTGCGTAACTCTTGTAAAAAGCTTGCAAGATCGTCTTTTCACTCGTGCAGTATTTTATTGATAGGATGATCATGCAGAGTTTTGGATTCAGTCGGATCAAGAAGATGCCTCAATAGCTGCCATGTCAGCTTATTGCTTAGCCCCCCACTAAGATATCCGCACTTGTGTCCACATTGCTGTTGAGCCAGTTGCTCAGCACAGACCTGGATTTCGAGGTCCAGCTTCGCTATCCGGCGTCTGAGCTTCCTATTGTAGCGCTGTATTCTCCACCTTCGTAAGAGCGAGCTCTTAGCCGTCCACATGTGGAGGAGTTTCGCATCGATTTCCTGCATCTGTGCCTCCTCGGGCAGGGTAGCGGTATTTCTGAGCCCATCGTCCGTTAACGGCTCAACCCATTGTTCTATGTCACGAATGTCGCTTGACATCTGCTCACGGAATTTAGCCCAATCTGTGATACCGAGTTGAGTGCTACAAAGTGGTTTGTGTTGGAAGCTAAGGCAGGTTTGAACAATAATATGATCGCTACCTGTGTTTTTGTCTAATCGGAGCCGATCTACGTTTTGGACGCAAAGGGAGAGCGTAAGGTCAGGGGTCGTATCTCTGGCGACACTATTACCGAGTCTCGTCGGTGTATCTGCGTTGTTATGTACGGTAAGGTGTGAGTCTTGAATATGTTCCCATAATTCCCTAGTCTTGGGAGTTCTGGTTGTGTACCCCCAGGCCTGATGCGGTGCATTGAAGTCACCCACAATATTTAACGGGCGATGGCCAGCTTCCTTGTTGGCAGAAACAAAGAGAGTGTCAAATTGGTGTCTTTTGTCTTTCGGTTTGCTTTAAATATTGAGAATCGATATGGTAGGAATTTTGTTAGATTTTGGGAACATTTTGATAAATTCGTGCTAGATGTCAACCCCGACAAATTTGTTATCTGTTACTGTGAGGTGTCGTTGCGTGAGAAATGCCGTGTACGACCCTGCAGCAGAGCGATGCGACTGGTGAGTATTATATCCCGGTAGTTTCACTGCATAGTGCACTTCTTTTAATGCTATTACTACCGGTGGAGTTGGGCTATTGGCTGCGTAGTGTTGGAAATTACCTTTTTTCTTTTTGTAGCCCCGGCATTTCCATTGTGAGGTAATTAAATCGTTGCTTTTATTTGTTTTACACATTATTCAGTGTTGGAATGAGGGGTATTATCGTAGCAATCATGTTTTTGAATTCATCAATTTTGCTCTCAATATTGGTCATGCAAGTCTCGAGGTGTGTAATGCGCGTCTCTAGGGCAAGAAATTTCTGATCAGTTTTGGTTTCAAGGGCTGTGACTTTGTCGTTCAGAGCCATGTAGGCGTCTGCGTCTAAGAGGATTTTGGCCTCGTCGGAGCTGCTCCGCTTGGCCAGCGGAGGTCCTGCCGCATTTCTAGGGGGAGGCGCCACCACCAGGCTCGCTGCATATTGTTAGAAACTTCCATGTCCTCTGATGCATTGGACGTACTAGGGATAGGAGCGTTAAGCGATTGAATTTAAGCTTCGATCTGGACTATTTTGACTCTTAACATTGCGTTTTCTTGAGCTAGTGAGAAGAACTGATTGGTGTCTGTCAGGTTAGGAGGGCAGTTGGGAAGTGAGGAGCCACGAGAAGCTGCCCCAGCCCAGCTCCCCTGGCTTTTCGGTGGTCCTGATGGTGAGGTCGATGGTGCCGGTAGTGCCGGCCAGTGTTCTTTCCCTTTCAAGAGCGGTGGCGGCTTCTTGCCTGATTACTTGTTATCGAATTTCTTCTTTGGAGGAGGAGGGGTCCTCTTGGGCTTGTAGCGCTGTGGACACTGCACCGAGCCCGCGGCGTAGTCTCCCGCACAGACCACACATTTAGGATTCCAGGTATGGTTCGCGTCGGGACTAACCTCCCCGCACCTCTCACAAGTTGGAACGCACACTACAAGGCACAAATCCGGCCGATGTCCGATTGGCGTGCACTTGACACAGGCTTCCCCCTTCTGTCGAAAAGGAGTGCAGCGGAGCCAGGAGTGGGCGTATTGGATGTAGAACGGCACCTTCTTCTCGAGGAAAGTCACCAATATTATTTCGGTCTTACCCATTCGGTGCTTATGGAGCCCCGCGGGTTCCGGGTTAGCTTGCCAAAGATGGGGCAAGATTTCGGCTTCCTTAATGTTGACGGGTTAGGCGAAAATGTCTTGACATGAGTCTTGCGGAGAGGTAGGGTGCGCCACCACCTCGTGGGTCTTGCCAGCGATGGTCGAGGCTTTTGACACGAAGGTAGGCGTCATTACGGTCCATACTAGTAGAGGTGATCAATGTAGTGTTGTTTAGGGTACTTACCCGAGCACTGTCGATGTCTTCTGCAAGTCGGGCAGCCTTTTGTGTCATACTCTTGAGGTAGATCGGATGGATATTTCCAGCAATCTAAGCCACTGCATATCCATACCACGATGGTGTAGGAATCATCCGGTGGCAGTGGCTGCCTGGGCCACGCCATCTTCCCAGGTCGTCTCTGCTGCGATGATAGTGCGATTGCGTTGGAGGGAATTGCGCCATCTCCTCCGTCGTGAGCTCCTCTCCTTCAACTTCAATCCCAGCTGCCATCGCCACCTTGGTGTCGTACGCTGACATCGAAACATAACCCCCCCCCCCCCCCCCTGGCTATACGCCCCTGCTCTCAGGACTTTATTCTAAAAGCGACGGATTGCATAATGAAGTTACAAGCGCAGAATACTGCAATAGAGCAAACAGGATCTAGTTTCTAGCAGCACTGTTCCAAAATTTAAAAAAAATGGCAGCAACACGTCAGACTGCTTCACGTGTGAATGCAAAAGCATTATACAATTTGTAGACCTCGGAACGTCACGAACGCCCTCATTTTATACACCCATGACGTGGCGCCACCTCCTCCCTGATGTCTGCGCCGTCACGTGTCCAATGACGCACGCACTAGGCCACACCTTTAGTCGGCCAGAACCGTGGAGCTGCGGTAGCGTCGGGCAAGTGTGCTCGTCTCGCACCCCGAAGGCCCGGGTTTGATTCCCACTCTGACTGAAATGCACCAAATTTTCTTTCAATGCCACTATTTACGTTGTTTACAGGACCCTCCCTGAAAAATCTGTTGTCAATCCGAGCATTTTTGACGTGTTTTACTAGGTACGGCATCGGCCATTTTTGGTACCATCTTTCTGTCCCGCCGACGGCGACGAATTTTCGCCTAATGGGGCGTACAATGCTTTCTCATTGAAACGTGGTTGTCAGAGGGCGCTAAAAAAACACGCTTAACCTTGTACTCGGCCACGCAACGCTTGAAAGCTGGGCGATCGTAGCCCCGCATTTTCTGAAAGTGCGCGCGAACTTTTCATCTTATTACTCATAATGATGACAATTTCCTTTCGCGCGTCTCGGACTTACGCGCGTTGCACAGCGCGTTGCACTGCACGTTGCATAGCGCAGCTTGCAACACCGACACCGCGTGTCAACGCCGACACCGCGTTGCAACGCCCACACCGCGTTCCCGCAGACCCGCTCCGTGGATGCGTCTCTCTATCTCTCTCTCGCTATCATTTTCTTTATCTCTCTACCGAGCATAGCGCGCAAAACCTCTTCTTCACCTCGCAGAGCATTGGCACGAGCGCATGCGAACGCGCTAGCTGTGGACGAAGCCGACGACGCTCGAACGCAATCATATGGTTTGCATAAATGCACGTTCTGCAAGTGTGGCTGTTTAGCCCAGCGTTCATAGATACTTTTATCTATGAACGCTGGTTTAGCCTACCCATGAAGGGCTGAAAAGGGAAACAATCAAAACTTGATATGATTGTACACCGTATTTCGGTGGGAATTGAATAAAGGCAATGAAGAAAGAGAAAAGGCTGTACAGCCTAGTGGTTACGACGCTCGACTTGGGGCCGTGGGCACGCGGGTTCGCATCCCGCCTCGGCAAGACGGTTTCTTTTCGTTCTTGGTAGTTTCTTGATACGCCCTACAAATTACGGCTGGCTTAAACAGCTTCGGTGTTAAAAATGTCACATAATATGGGGGCTATTGAATACGAACCAATACAGATTGATGTGCTTTGAATGTAGTAACAGCCATCGTGGCTAATTTCAGTCGAATGCAGGTAAAACTTTAAGTTAAAAAATTGTCACGCTTCATGGATATTAAGTCCTGGAATTTTAGTTCACCCATTTCATCATACTTTTCACGAACATAGGGAGCCTACGTGGCGTTGCATGTAGGCTCCCTACAAGAACAGCACACGGAATGCCTTCACGCGTCACAGAATAATAGAAGTCCTCAACGTCTAGCGAGAAACCGTGCTTTAGCGTCCTTTGACAACCGCGTTAATGCGGAACTAACGGGAAAACCAATCATTCGTGTATTCAGGTATATCGACGACTATCTAATAGTCCTTAACAATGCACAGGATCATTTTCTTGGCAACGCTGTAGCAGATTGTCTAAAATTGTTCACCAAGCTTTCCCAAGGGATCAAGCTGCCCGATGATAACAGTAATCAGTTTCTGGATGTTAGGATTTTGTTTTCGTCAGATGACCACACGTGCTGGAGATACCACCCAAGATCTAAGTGTTCTACCTTTCGATAGCGCACATGGGAAATTGGTAAAGAGGGGCATATCCCCACATGCATTCATGATGCTTTGCGAAAGTCATGTGTTCACCAGATTCTACATAGCGTGTCTAGACAAGTAGACAGATTGAAACAAGAAGGTTTCCCAGTGTCTGTCATTTCATCTGTCTGTGAGCTTTTCCTTCAAAAATAAAACGGGGAAGGAAGCTTCCAACCTAAGGTTGGGACAAAAGACCTGTGCATGTAATTCCATACCTCCGTAAAGTTGCACATAGTTTGAAGAAGGTCGCAAAGCGACATAATGTCACAGTTGTTTTTACAGCGCCTTGTAAATTGTCAGCAGAGTGTAGCCTTCAAAGCAAAACGTACCACGAACACATGCAGCCATACTAATCCCCGGACCCCTTACACCAAATGTACTTCAGATTGTGTGTGTCAGATATCTTTAGATTGTGGACGCGTTTATATAGGACAAACTGGCCAGTGCTTTAACGACAGGGCTAGACAGAACAATAATGACGTTAGAAAAGGATACGGTAACCACTTGGCTGAACACTGCAAAAAGTGCGCATGGACACCCGTGTGTGACGACACAACTTTCTTGAGGAAAGAAAAAGCAAAAACAGAAGGCGAAATAGCTGAAGCGTACTTTATAATGAAGTCAGATGACAAGTGTGTCAGCAGTCGATATTTGGCGTTGCAGTAAAAGGAAGTGACATTTCTTTCGAGGTATCTAGGCGCGTGAACTGATTTATTATACAATCTTATGTGTGAACTGATGGACTTTTACAATCTTTTGTATGATGATGCGAGCACGATGTACCTGATGCGCAGTGAACAAAATAGATGACCGTTAGAAATAAACGCCAGTTGGAAGTTCAGCGCCCGTCCTGTCGTATGTGTTCCTTTCGTCTTCGTTTTTAGCGCGTTTATTATGAAAACTGCCAAAATGAACCAACTCGCCCAAACCAAGCTATTGTTAAGTATAAGAGCATAACCAAGTGGGTAATAAACAACCCTCGGGCACGTGGTATATATTACTTTCTTTTTCCTGATCTGGCCTCGCAGTTCGGCGATGTCCCAGTTGGCCTGGATGGGGGAGAGCCTGGATCTCGCCAGCCTGGCGGGCTACGCCCTATCCCTAGAATTTGATTACTACGTGTGCTACCTATTCACCTACGGCTTCGCCGGCGCCCTGTCCAGCGCAGAAGGCATCGAGGTCCCGGAAACTGCACCCTGCATCGCCAGATTGCACCGATGCTCGCGGTTCTGGAGGTAAGCGACATCCTAGAGTGCGCTTCACTGCGACACTTCCACTTACGGTGACATTAAAGAGTATCAGCCTCTCTGTATAGGCATTGCAGTTTACGGAATATACCAGAATACCGGGGACGTCTACGACAGTGGCAGCGCTAGTAGCAAGTAGCGCCATCTTATGACGTGGTTGTTCTGGCCGAAAGGAAAAAAACTAATTGGTGGTTTTGCAGGACAGAACCAGTATCTGATTTTGAGGCGCGTGGTGAGTGGAACTTCAGGCAACTTCTTACCTAGTGGGGTTTTTAACGTGCTCCTAAATATAAGGACACAAGCGTGTTTTGTTGTTGCTTTTGTTGTTGGTTGGTGATGTTGTTTTGTCTATGTTTCTTTTTTTTTGCATTTCGTCGTCAAATGTGGCCTCCGCGAACGGGATCGAAACCACCATTTCGAGCTAAGCAGCCCAACTAAGCTAAGGTTTCAATACAATCTAACTATCTGAAAAGAATGCAGCATTCACTAGTAACTGTTGCCGCCGACGCATCTGCGAAATACTAAAAGCATGCTCGTTTCAATTATGGTTATTTGTACTATGGTTAGCGCCATTGTCACGAGTTGGCCCCACCAGGCCTCTAGTGTTACGGTGTTCTGTAGGCTGTACTACGTTTACGGAGATGCTGAAACCCATTATTTGCCGCCAATCCGACTAGCAGAACGCTACAAAGGAAACAATTCGGTGCAGTGACAATAGTGTCCTCAAACATACTACAACCGAATGATTGCTTCTGCAAGCAGACCGAAGGCATGAATATGCCTTAAGCAACGGAGATCGATTTCAGACCATGGCCTTGGCTTCTATTTTGACCATGGCATTTAGTCCGTTGAAGCAATGAAGCGAAAGGAGGCGTAATGATAAATTGCACACGGCACTTCTCGAAGCTCTGTCAACGAATTTTGGTGAGTTTTCGGCAGCGGATGGCGATGCATCGGATATGACGGGTATAGCCATCGCCTATCATTGTGGCTTGCGGCCTATTCACGCATTTGGTCAGCGTGCAGCATCAATCATTCGTTAGTTGGAAGCATGTTTGAGGGCACTAATCTCCCTGCACGCAAGTGCCTAGTCACATGGTACCTTATCTAATCTCGCGCGCCCTTCTCTGTAGCACAGAAAAATCAACACCATAGGAGCTCTCTTCGCAGAAAGATATTACTCGGGTACTTTTTCACTATAGGCTCTAACACTTATCAGATGGTGCGTTTAATCCGCCACTTCAAGGATTGCTGAAATAATCGTAAATAATAACCGAAGCTCGCATAGTAAATAAACTTAATGCGCAACTTCAAGGGTTGCTGAAATAATCGTTTATTAATGACGGAAGCTAGCATAGTAAATACACTGTGAGTCCATGGCCTCAAGAGAACAGGGGGGCATTTTGGCTTAGCCAACAGCTCTCAAGCAATAATATTTAATTATGGAGCGTTTTATTGAGGAAAACGGCCTAGGAACTTATCTGGAAGCGCAACGGCTCAACCCAGCGGTTAGTGTCAGGAGACTGCCTCAACGCTTTTGCGTGTTTGATGTACTTACCTGTGATAGAAAGGGCACCGTACTTATTTTTCATGCGTTACTCTTTTCAGGTACTTCGACCGCGGCATGCACCTCTTTATTCGAAGGTACGTCTGATACAGTAGTTCACACCCACAGCCTGGTATAGCCACAGAAACGCTGCAACTGTAAAGGAAAAACACGAACACCCTCTTGGCAGCACCCCCCATGCGCGTGAGCGCTCTGCCGTTCCCTGGTGTCTGTTATAGCGAAGCTGTTTATGCGAACCCTGGGCCGTCGTTGTCGGACTTCGCAAAAAAAGGGCCACGTGACCTAGCGGCAAAGGAGGGGAAAGGAAGATCTCCACAGGGGGAAAGGGTTTGGAGTGACCCCTTCCCTCTGTGAGGATGCTATCTTATACGCGAATCTTATGTGGTTTTCGACGATTGATTCCACCCTGCCGCGAAAGAAACAAATGTTATGCTGGCGATTTGCGGCCAACGAACAGTGCTCAGCGGTTGAAACGGGATACTAGGAGCGTGTCACTGCCGGCAATTCTTGCGCCAGCGGTGGGCGCTGGCGACACCGAGCTGATGCATTTCTGTATCGCATGCAAGCGGGAGTCTTCCTGATGCATTATGACTGCAGTGAGCCCATCGACGATAACCTACTGCCGTAACTGCCCACCATCGCCATAAAAAGCTCCCGCCGCCACACGCTCCAAGTATTGCGTATCACTTGATGAACACTGTACGTGAGTGATCGTCCAACGTCGTCTGCTACTCACCGAATAATAAACACTCAGATGGGTTTTTTTGTTTTGTATTTCATGCCGAACCTTGCTCTCATTACTGGCGCGCAAAAAAGGGGGTGGCGCAACTTGCACGCGAAAAAAAAAAAAAGCAGGGCAAAACACAGAGAGACACCTCACGGGCAAAAAAAAAAAAAAAACACTAAGACAACCGCAAAAAAGCAGTCCTAAAGCATCGTCACCACGCGAAGCACGCAAAAGTGAAAATGAGGTGAAAGAAAGATGAAACAAATATATTTACAATATAGACTGCTTGCGAAGTTTTATTTGCATCGTCTAACACTCGGTGTAACTAAAACGGCTTGGCTGTTTGTCCATCTTCGCGGAGTGGCAGGGGCGGTGATTTTTTGAGACGGCGCCGTCACGTGGTCTCGTCCTTACCCTTAGCCTCGTTGCAAGCTCGTCCCACCAGGAAAGCTCATAACAATTGCTGGAGGTACTGGAGTTCTCCATCGCTCCACTATCGCGGAACTTGGAAACAAAATGCGTCTAACATCTTGGATAAACATTTTAACTGTATATATAAATCGAGAACAAGTTAAGGACCGCTCAAAGAGTAATGGAACGAGAAGTGTTATGCCTAACGTTAAGAGACGGGAAGAGGGCGATGTGACTCGGAGAGCAAACGGGATAGCTGATACTCTAATTGACATTAAGAGAAAAAAAATGGCGCTGGGCAGGCCTCGTAATGCGTAGGATGGATAACCGGTGGACCGTTAGAGTAACAGAATGGATACCAAGAAAAGGGAAGCGCAGTCCAAAAAGGCATCAAAGAAGGTGGGGTGATGAAGTTAGGAAATTTGCACGCGCAAGTTTGAAGCAGCTAGCGCAAGACAAGGGTAACTGGAGATCGCAGGCAGAGGCCTTCATTCTGCAGTGGACATAATATAGGCTGATGATGATGATGATGATAAGTCTTCTGCACGGATATAAGCCATTTGTATCGTCGTTTGTGTATACGACAATACAAATTTTATGATTGTATGTTTGATGCGCAAACACCAGAAGCAGTGATCGCTAAAGGACGCCTCCAATCGGACGCAGTGAGTGCAAACCAAGGAAAAGTCTATAAGACGGAGCAGCGTAATAACCTCGGACGAGCAACAGCGGCACCCGGAACTTAAGTTTCAAACAGAAAATTGATCTTCTACAGTCAGTGCGACCACACTCACGTCATTCTTGCTCCTTTAGGGTTCACGATATAAAAGCGAAGTGTGGCGTTCCCTTTTTCTTGGCTGCTGAGTTTGCAAAGGAAAGGATACATTTTGAACTCCGACCGATAACACAGATTGCTTCTTTCTTTTCCTTCTTTTTTTTTGATGTTCAAGTATACTCAAAGCACTTCGCACCACTCGCTCACGTCTCGTGTCCATGTGTTCATCCTGGCGTCTTTACAAAATGTTTGCTTTGATTTCCATGGTGAAGTTCTTGCATAACATAGGGTACAAATCATCGTAATCATTACTGCCCATAAAACAAGGCAAACGGAAACCACCGAAGCAAGCTTCTCTGCACGATGACTTGACCAGGTCCTGTTATTCTTCTGAAGACAGTTTCGGCAAGCGGTTTCGAGAGCTACGCACTCACGCACGCAAACTTTCTATTGAGGTGCTTCGCAGGCTCCGTGTATTTTGAGAGAAAAAGAAAGAAAAACCGTCAAGGATCCTAGACATGTAATGAAATCGTACGTGATAAGTAGCAGACATCTGCGAGAAAACGCGATCCGAAGGAGGATAAGGCCAGAAGAGAGGACAGGGTAGTTGACTGATGTCCCCTCGCGTTGATTCGTGACAATGGCCGGCAATGGCCGCATAGTCTCTTATTCAGTTCCTTACCATTGCGATGCCATCTGTACATCCAAGACGCTCGCCGCGGTAGCTCCTGTGGCTATGGCGTTTCGCTGTATGCTGAGCTTGAGGTCTGCGGTTCGATCCCGGGCGCCGCGGCTGCATTTCGATGAGGACATAATGCGAATACACTCGTGTGCTGACATACAGGCGCCCTTTAAGCAGCCCCAGGTGGTCGAAATTACTCCCGAGTACACTACTACGGCATGCCTCATAATAAGATAGAGGTCTGAAGTCTTCCCATTTAAACCTGCGAAATGTTATTTATTTATTCATTCATTCATTTCAAACCGCAGGTACATCTACGAGCCCGTCTTAGGTGGCACTCGCTCAGCGTTGCGGTTAGTGCTGTGCACGGCAGTGGCCTTCTCCTTCACCTGCACCTGGCACAACCTGTACTCGCACGAAGCCGTCTGGTGCGCGCTCAGCCTGCTTGGCATCGCACTCGAAGTGATCACCATAGAACTGAGGAAGTGGACGCCCGTCAAGAACTTCGAGGTATGGCCGAGATGCACGCGGCGTTGCAACAACGCACGCGAGTGGTCGTAGAGCTTCTTTACGGCGTGGTCGTAGAGCTTCTCTACGACCAAGCACGCCAGTGGTCGTAGAGCATTTTGAAAGTTTGGAAGGTGGTAGGCTATGTCGTGTTGGTGTTCCACTGTAGCTGCGCACCACGTGCACGACAACGCAGGGATGGCGAAACAGATACAGACGAATGGCTCAACGTTCAACGAACGCTAATTTCAAACGCGATAGGTATATAGAACTTTTCAACGAAAGTTCGCCGGGTGTCCTGATAATGCCGTCCTTACTGTTGTGAACGCGCGTGGCTGCCGCGTTGCCCCCCGTGTAGCTCCCTCTCCAAAGCTTTGCATAAGCTCGTGCACGTGACTTTGTACTCACCCGCAGCAATTCAGAAAGGTGATGCTATCTTCCTTCGATGGATATGTTGAACTAAGAATTGTAGCTCGCGCAAGTTCCATGAGCACTAAATTTACCAGATCTAATCTTACCTAAGAGCCATATAAAAGGAAGCATGAGTGACGTCCAAAGGAAAGCCTTTTAATCAGGTCGAAAAATTGGTCCAGTGGACGTTGAGTTTAACTGATACTGGCACCACTCTTGCGTCTGTGGGGCCACTTGGCTAACATAGCGGTGCTTTTCTTGCGGTAGTATCGATGCATGGTGTACTCAAATTGTAGCAATTCACACAGCTCCTATTATTTCCCTTTTTCTTTTATTTCCTTTTCCTACCATTACCCTTTTCCGACGACGGTATGAAGCCAATCGGATGGCGAAGCTGGAATGACGATGATGGATGGAACGACCAGGACGGCATCACGACCCCGATATGGAACCGAGTGCATGACGCCAACTTTGCGACTACGACGCATTGACGATGATGGCATGAGAACGGCGGCATAGTCAGGATTGAGTGACGACAGCGTGATTAGGAATGACGAAGAAGAAATTACGTCAGTAGAACGCTGAAAGCGGCACTATGACGACGGCAGGAGAACAATGGGATGACGACGAGCGTGCGACAACTACTGTATAGCGACGATGACGTGACGACGGCAGTGTATCTGTACCATAACAATAGGACAGGTGCCTTGCTATTTGAGGCCCGAGCTGGTTGCCTAAGGACGAAAACATACCGGAGCAAATATTAGCAGCCCGTTGAAGATTGTGTCTGCTGCAGCTAAAATCCGGAGACAAGACAGCATGTCCTAATGGAATACGAAGGTATTCACCAACGAGACCCGGAGGAAACGTCCACCTTCCAGAATCACTGTAATTAAAAGCGGATGGAAGCGTTAACTGGTCAGCAGCGGAGATAAGCAAGAGAGGTTTCGAGTTTTCGAGAAAACAAACCAGAGAACAAATTTGTAGGATCAGGTCCGCAAGTATAGGGGGGAGGGGGGGGGGGAGGGATAGAGATAATTTATTGGAAAGGCAAGGAGGTCGGCCTGAGCTAGCATGTTCTGGCCTGCTACTCTGCACAGGAGAAAAATGAAAGGGGACAAAAAAGAGTGACGAAAGATGACGATGAGAACAGGAAGAAGGGATGCACATATAGGCTAACACAGTGGTTTCTTTAATGTCTTGCGTCTAGTCTGGTGATCTTCAAGTATACAGTCCAGAGCAACCCGTGTAGTTATTGATGCTGCTGTACGGTCACACATCGCATATATAATACAAGGTAGATATAGAGGTTTTAAGGAACAAAGAAAAAAATTAAGCAATTGTTACACGTTTGCAAAACGTTAAGGCGAAAGCATGATTGCACTCTTGGCAAACTTTTTGTCATGATTAAAATACGTTTATGAAGAATTGTGGCACCTGTGTGACAAGTGTGCAATCAGGCTTTCACCTTCATGTTTTACAAACGTGTAACACTTGCTTAAGTTTTTGAGGGGCGAAGCACCTTAGGGCCGAGCCTTGTCCCCCCCTCG
Organism: Dermacentor silvarum; assembly: GCF_013339745.2. Classification (NCBI taxonomy): domain Eukaryota; kingdom Metazoa; phylum Arthropoda; class Arachnida; order Ixodida; family Ixodidae; genus Dermacentor; species Dermacentor silvarum. Next base: position 64,775,684 of record NC_051160.1, on the reverse strand, counting down.
TCATCGTCGTCGTCGTCCGTAGCTCTGGTGTGCATGGAGTCCGCTAGGGGCGCTGCGGTGCACAAGGGCTACATCGGTGCTCGTTCCCGACGCGCGCTCTTTTTCTCTCTTCAGCCATGGAAGATAACGGTCGCTTCCGATAACGGCGCGTCCGCTATGGATGAACAGGCGAGAGTGGCGGCTCAACTGCAAGCGGAGTCGAGGGCTCGCAAAGCTGCTGCAGCACGGCGACGCAGACAACAAGTGGACCCGGAGTCTAGGGCACGGGAAGCTGCAGCAAAACGGCAACGCCGGCAAGCGGACCCGGAGCTGAGGACTCGCAAAGCTGCAGCAGTACGGCAACGCCGGCAAGCGGACCCGGAGCTGAGGTCTCGCGAAGCTCGCGCTTGAACCCAGCATCGGCTCCACCAATCTCGGGTAGAAAACGCTTCCGGCGTTTTGCCGCCGCTTCCCGCGCTCTCGCCGCCTGTGGGTCCGCTTGCCGGCGTCGCCGTGCTGCTGCACTGATCACAAGGCAGTCTTAATGAAGGGAAAACGAAGTCCGCACCTCAATACCATATACGACCAATAATACAACATTGTATTGATAGCTTTCACGTGGCGTCACGCACCCACCTTATCACCTATTTGGGGCACCAACATGGCGACTACGAGCACTTCAGTCCAATTCATCTTATTGAAATCTTTCACGTGACGTTACGGACCCAGCTTATCATCGTGTTGGTGCACCAACATGGCGGCTACATTGACGTCAGTGCAAGCCATCTATATACACGCATGTGTTGCCACTCATTTGCATGTTCGAGTGGGCAATGTACGGGGGATTCACGGTTACCCGAATGATCCCCCGGTGATTCGCCCACTCATCATCATTCACTTGGTGGATATGCGGTCTTTTCTTTTTACCATCTCCTTCGAAGGTTCGTCCATCGGAGTGCACGACAGAACTCGCCGAAATCGCCACACGTACTGGTAGTCGGCCAGTACCGTCGGCAACTTCGCAGAGGAAGGTGCAGTGTGGGCATGATGAGTGGTATCGTAGCCAGCTGCGGAAGAAGGCGACGACAAACGCGCGAGCAGTGGCCCGAGCGCGTCTCTGTGACGTGTGCAATCACGCACGCACTAGGCACACCTTTAGTAAGCTGACTGACTGAAAAAGATTTATTTACAAAGGTTTTTTTTTTACAGGGAGGGTGGGGAGCAGTCCTTAAGGGGCCTCCCCGTACAATACACTAGGTGGGCTCCCCCTTACGGGAGCCCAATGGCATCGACCGCGGCCCGGGCCCGCTAAACCAAGGCTCATTGAGCTGAGCCATCAGGTCAGAGCAGCCGAGCTGCCTCCCGGGAAGAGTTGGGGGTAGGTTTGGGCGTTGTTTTTTTTTTTTGGCACATCCACACCAGGTAAAAAATGTCGGAGAAATTTTCCTCATAGTGCCGGCACTTCCGCGTGCAAGCGGGGTCGGAGTGCTTTAGGATTTCCGGGCACAAGAGAGTTTTGGTATAAAGGCGAAGGAGGATTCGCTCCTCCGCCTTCGTGAGGCCCTTACAGGGCTTGGCATAGACGGAGTGGCCAGATTGATGGAATTGTGTGACCTCCTTAAAGGTGTAAGCGGGATTCGGTTCGAGGTCCGGATTGGTAGGGGACGAGGATTATGCGTGGGCAGCGGCGTCGGCCGCCTCATTATCCTCGAGGCCCACGTGAGCCGGAGCCCATATGATTGTTCGGTGTATGGGGGCACCCAGGTAGTCACTGTTTTGCAGAATTTTGTGGGCGAAGACTGAAATGTACCGAATTTCTTTTCAAAGCCATTAATTTACTTTGTTTGCGGGAACCTCCCTGAGAAATGTGACAGCAATCCGAGCATTTGTTGACGTGTTTTTACTCTTTGTGGCATCGGCCATTTTTCGTCACGGCCCCAGTTTCGCCAAGGTCACCGCCAAGGGCACCGCCAACATAGACACCTGAGGCTTTCGCCTTAATAAAATGACTCCCAACCTCATCGCACCGCTTTCTTACCGAATCCATTAATAGCAAACATTTCAACAGTAGTTTCAGGTATATATTTATTTACCTTCCTTGCACTTACATTTCAGCTTAAAGGATACCAAGGGAGCTTAAATAATTTCACTTTTACCTCTTAATGGTACGTTTATCCAAACTGCTAATTAGACATCCAAACTAACTTTGCAGATTAACCAGGGCAACTACGGAGGCTTTTCAAGATTGCGTATGTTAGCAAAGCCAGCTTAAATTTGGCTCCATTGACGGTGCGTGCAGGAGTGACGTTTCGCGCTGAGCGTCATCACGTTCACAGTATTTCTCTATGCGTACACTTTAGTCGCATTCTCCAAAAGTTATACAGGTCTCAATGCCGATGTTGGAAACTATGCGAAGTGAAGCTGTATATGGCTAGCTTCTGCCCAAAATTACGTGCGTCGACAGGGTATGCAGAAAATAGTCGCGTCGACAAAATTGAATCCACAGTAGCCTATGTATGCATACTCGCGTACAACTTTCTGTGGCTATGAAGGGAAAGCTACGGAGGCAAAGCGTGCAAAAGTGAGAACGCTGATGAAAAGAGCCCCGCGTTTTATTCCACATTAGTTTAGGCAAGGGAAGAGAAAACATAAACACCTTATTAGCAATATTTAAATAAGACAGAACACTCGAATGAATGTAACAGTTTACTTATTTTGCGGCTTTATCCTGCGGCGTCTGGGCAAACGCGAAACCATCGCACAGGGTGACTGCGTCGATTCATCGTATGTTCCGAGCAACCGAAGGCACTGTCAAACGCTGCCGGACTACTTGGCGCAGTAACACATGTGCAGAAGCCACGCGCCCGTAGCTCCCCCCCCCCCCCCCCCCCCAGCCTACGTGTATGTAGTTTAAGAGGCGGGCACCCCAGCTCGGAATAGTAACGTTTTCAATCAATCAAATCCCTTCATAGCCACAGAAAGTTGTCCGCGAGTAGGTTCCTTAACATAAGTGTCAAAACCGGTGATGGATGACCATTACGTCTCAGTCTACCCACCAATCCACGAATTAAGGTGGATGAAGGAGGATTAAAGTTGATCAGGGTGCATTAGGTCTGCTTAAGGTCGATTAAGGTGTATTAAGCAGGATTGTGGTTCATTAAGGTGGATTAGGATGCATTAAGGTGGATTATGGTGGATTAAGGTCGATTAAGTAGGACTCGGGTTGACTAAGGTGGATTAACACTGACGGAGTATTTATGCTTTAATTTTATATATATATATATATATATATATATAATTTTGTAATTTTACACGAACAAATAACAACTTCTCTGGTCGTCTTTCTTCACATAGTGGAATGGCGCTAAGTTTTTTTTTTTTTTTGCGATAGCAGTCATACGCACGGCCGTGGCACACTCGCGCCGTCGGCGCCGCCGCCGTTGTCGTGCTGTCCCAATGACGTCACATCCGCGTCTCGCGCGTGATATGTTAGAGCGTCTTTAGAGAGTCGAAGTGCGTATGACTGCAGGAATGCAGAAGGGAAGTGGACGTACCACGAACGCTAGGCTCAATCACCTCGGTCGCGGAACCAGGGCTGCGCGTTCTGCCTTCCCAAGCTGGCACGAATGCTGTGCTCACGCACACACTATCGTTCCTGCCGAGCTGATGTGCATGCTCTGGTCTGAGCCGCAAATGTCAGGCTATGCGTTGTCCATTATTTCACTGGGTATTGCCTAACGACGACCGTTTCCCGTTAGTCTGATCTCGAGCCATCCAGGTGCGATGCCTACGTCACTGGCGGCGCTCATGCCGCCAGCGTTGTGATACGCTTGCTGCTAGGGCGCTGTTCCTTCTTCCTATAGCAGAATCGAGTGGCCTTGCGTGCTGCGTCACGCCAACAAGTGTGCAACCATGTATATATAGTTAAAACACTGGCCAAGTAGTTCAAGTGCAGCGCTAAAGCGTGCTATCGCTGTCAATAATTCGCCCTTCGGGCAAAACTGCTAACTTAATTTTAACGCGAGAGCATTAAGGGCCACGTGTCGCTGAAAACCCGGCGTTGGCGTCAGCGCCGACGTCCACGGACGAGAAAATTATCCGGTACCACCCCGACCACGCAGGCCCTCCGCGTGGCGCAGAAGTGTTAGTGAACTAATCGAATTTCTCAAAGTAAAATTCGTCAGAAAATTCCTAAAGTACGACTTAACCACAACCTGCAGACATGATAGCGTCGGATTGTAATTTCAATATGCGAGAAAACATAATTTTGTTAAGGGGAAGCTCAAACAGAAACCCCTTTTCTGGCATTCCTACAATGCACAGAGCCGCGCACCCAGATAGGCTGCTTGCAGAAACACCCTCCAGATAGCGCTCGCCTCCTCGGCAGCGTAGTGAGCCTACATGCAACAGCGCTTGCATGTAGGCTCCCTACGGCAGCGTAAAACGGCAGCGGCGTGTTGAAGCGAAGGTGGAGAAAAAAAGAGAGCTGAAGTATAGCCGGGAAATCCGACAAGCATTCAGGGCCAGTATTTTGCAGCGGTGCGCTATGTTTTATTCTATACTAGTCTTATCATCCACCGCTCACGGCCGGCTGATCCCGTTGATAACGTGAGAGGACCGCCGCTCTGACTACTGACCAAGCGCGAAAAGCACGAAAAGGCATTAGCATGGGAAAGGCATCGCTACAAAATTCCGGCCCAGGGATCTTTGAATGGTATTGCGTTGCGCTCTTAAAGGCGAAGCTTAAGCATTCGCCAAATTTTTTATGTGAACAATTCAAAAATAATAAAAAATTGTAGAAAATTTACCCAAATGCAGTCTATGCACATTACTTATCTGCCTAGGCGGACGTCGTGTAGGAATACGAACGAAACAATGAATCACCTCATCAAATTAATGACATTAATTCAACTCAAAGTTAAAAAGCTTAGGGCACATGTCGATAATGAAAGGTTGAAGGGAATCGCCATAATAGTTTAGTTCGGCGTTTCTTTACGCCGAACTAAACCTACGCCGAATAAAGAGCATGGTCAGAGATTTAGCAGGCAGGACGCGAAGCGGGGTGTGTGCTTAATCTCTGACCATAATCTGACGTCACCATACTCTGACGTAGTATGGTGACGTTAACATAATGCTTCCCCATACAGCGCAGATGCTGTTTCGCCACTTTTGTTGGTGTGACTGCGTCCAGTCACGAGTTGCGCAAACTCCCAAACGAAATATGCACGTGGAAAAGGAGAAGTGCGATGCCAGTGCTTTTTAAATTATGATTATATTGACACGTGCACTTCATTATCTTTCTCGCGTAACCGCGTTTCACTGTCTAAGAAATGTTAAACGTTGTCGCTGGGTGCAGGACGCGCCTGCATGTATCAGAAGTTTCTCGAACGTTATCGCTTCTATCCATTGTCTGTTGTCACTGATGCTTGTGTAATCTCATTGTATGAACGACGCGAATTGTGTACTACTTTCTGGAAGACACGTGAGCACCAGGTTCGCCCAACACAGGTTCGCGCAATAGAGAATCAGTTCCGTCATTCACAGTTTTACGCCTGTTTTCTTCACCGTCACTACTACGTGACAATATGGTAATTAGGGGATATTTTCGCCCTTAATTGGCACCGCCTAGTCCTTTTCACGCACAGGCATTAAAAAAATTAACCTGAACATATTATTGCGATAGCAATTATATGGACACTCAAAAGCAGATTTCTGCCGTCGGCGTCGCCGTCGCCGTCGCCGTGAGGTTCCGTATGACGTCATTTGGAGAAGAAATCGTCGCCGAACGCTGTATGTGCGAGTGAAAGGGCGCGGGGCGCGTCTTTCACGGGGAGTGAACGCACGGCGGAAAACAAACGCGCGTTCTGCGCCGTGCTCGCTTAAGGGCTGCAGAAGTAGGCGTCTCTGTTCTCCTTCACAATCACCATGTATGTAGAGCAAACGCGCCTTCTTCCGACGAGCGAGAGGCCGTGGGGGAGGGGGAGGGAAGGGAGGCGACGTTTAGCTGCGGCACGCAGTGCCTATTTCTATCAGAGGCTCCGGCAACAGTCACCAACGCCGCACGCATTTTGAGCGAACGCGGGCAAAACGCCGATGGCGTCGACAACAGTTCTGCGTGTTGCCGATGCTGCTGCATGTCCAGGTTTATACAGCTGATAAAGCTAATATCATTACTCCGTATAGCTCTCTACAAGTTTGCTATCGCAATTGATGCTTCGCCTTTCAGGTGAAACTGCGACAACTTTTATAACTAAACGTCAACTACAAATCCAAATAACACAAAGTCCAGTCACATAAGTGCACTAAAAATGTCACAGTTTCGCCCTAAGGGCGAAGCAATGAATGCGATAGCAACACAGCAATGTCATACGAAGTAAGGTGAGCGGCTTTGGTAGCAACAACACGCAGAACTGTTGTCGACGCCATCGGCGTTTTGCCCGCGTTAGCTCAAAATGCGTGCGGCGTTGGTGACTGTTGCTGGAGCCTCTGATATAAATAGGCACTTGGTGCCGCAGCTAAACGTCGCCTCCCTTCCCTCCCCCTCCCCCACGGCCTCTCGCGCGTCCGAAGAAGGCGCGTTTGCTCTACATATATGGTGATTGTAAAGGAGAAAAATGTCACAGTTTCGCCTTAAGGGCGAAGCAATGAATGCGATAGCAACAGAGCAATGTCATACGAAGTAAGGTGAGCGGCTCTGGTAGCAACAACACGCAGAACTGTTGTCGACGCCATCGGCGTTTTGCCCGCGTTAGCTCAAAATGCGTGCGGCGTTGGTGACTGTTGCTGGAGCCTCTGATATAAATAGGCACTTGGTGCCGCAGCTAAACGTCGGCTCCCTTCCCTCCCCCTCCCCCACGGACTCTCGCGCGTCTGAAGAAGGCGCGTTTGCTCTACATATATGGTCATTGTAAAGGAGAAAAGAGACGCCTACTTCTGCAGCCCTTAAGCGAGCATGGCGCAGAACGCGCGTTTGTTCTCCGCCGTGCGTTCCCTCCCTGTGAAAGCGCGCGTCCCTCGCGCCCTTTCACTCGCACATACAGCGTTCGGCGGCGCGCGGCGACGATTTCATCTCCAAATGACGTCATACGGAACCTCACGGCGACGGCGACGGCGACGCCGACGGCAGAAATCTGCTTTTGAGTGTCCATATAATTGCTATCGCAATAAAAGAGACGCCTACTTCTGCAGCCCTTAAGCGAGCACGGCGCAGAACGCGCGTTTGTTCTCCGCCGTGCGTTCACTCCCTTGAAAGACGCGCCCCTCGCGCCCTTTCACTCGCACATACAGCGTTCGGCGCGCGGCGACGTTGGCGCTGAGCCGTGCTCCCTCAAGGGCTGCAGAAGATAGCGCCAACCTTTCCCTTTCCCTCAAGAACCACTTACCACCGGCGACGATTTCATCTCCAAATGACGTCATACGGAACCTCACGGCGACGGCGACGGCGACGGCGACGCCGACGGCAGAAATCTGCTTTTGAGTGTCCATATAATTGCTATCGCAATAATATCATACTGTAACATAGCAGCGGCAGCCTAGCTGCCGTCAAGCAAGAAGGGAGACGTTGCCGACGAAGTGTTTGGCCGAGAACAGCCACAAGCGTTTATTGCACGCATATATAAAGCAAAAAGTGGTCGCAGTTTCACCTGAAAGGCGAAGCATCAATTGCGATAGCAAACTTGTAGAGAGCTATACGGAGTAATGATATTAGCTTTATCAGCTGTATAAACTTGGACATGCAGCAGCATCGGCAACACGCAGAACTGTTGTCGACGCCATCGGCGTTTTGCCCGCGTTCGCTCAAAATGCGTGCGGCGTTGGTGACTGTTGCCGGAGCCTGTGATATAAATAGGCACTTGGTGCCGATGATAAGTGGTTCTTGAGGGAAGGGGAAAGGTTGGCGCTATCTTCTGCAGCCCTTGAGGGAGCACGGCTCAGCGCCAAATTGGTGCCGCAGCTAAACGTCGCCTCCCTTCCCTCCCCCTCCCCCACGGCTTCTCGCGCGTCTGAAGAAGGCGCGTTTGCTCTACATATATGGTGATTGTAAAGGAGAAAAGAGACGCCTACTTCTGCAGCCCTTAAGCGAGCACGGCGCAGAACGCGCGTTTGTTCTCCGCCGTGCGTTCACTCCCCGTGAAAGACGCGCCCCTCGCGCCCTTTCACTCGCACATACAGCGTTCGGCGCGCGGCGACGATTTCTTCTCCAAATGACGTCATACGGAACCTCACGGCGACGGCTACGGCGACGGCGACGCCGACGGCAGAAATCTGCTTTTGAGTGTCCATATAATTGCTATCGCAATAAAAGGGGAAAGGGGGGCATCTGTCGAGTGAACAGAGAAAACAACGTCGCGCATGCGCATTCACAGCGCGCACATGACGCGGTGGTTTGATACCGCATTTACAACACATACTAAAACTGAAAGTCAACTCAGAAACACACTAACACAAAGTCCAGTCACATAGCAGCTCAGTTTTGGTGGTGGTGATTGCTTCAACAGTGGTACAAACCCACTGTGGGGGATAAGGCAAGAAATCTGGTGGTACTATGATTACAAGCATACAAATCAAATTATGAAAGAAACCAATCATAAATAAGATAATGTACAATGAGTATACAGCTTTGCAAAAACAAGAAGCAACAAAAAGAACTGAAAAATAATGATCATACTTAAGGTAAAGAAAAAGAAGGTTAAGGGTAGCTCAAATTTTGAACACAAGCTTTTTTAGACTACATCATTTTTAAATATTATTTTTTAGTTTGATATAGGAGAAATAAATCGTGGAAAATGGTATATAAGAGATAAAATGAGAAATATTAACAGGGCATCCTTTTTGTTTCGCAGAGGTAATTATATACTTGCTCCGAAAACGTTCCTGCGGCTGTATCTTAGCACCAAGTAAGAGTGCAATAGAACTGCATATACTCAGGCCAAGATTACGAATCGATGTTTTCGTTGAGTGGAAAACCACCGAGAGAAAAGAGCGCAAAAAAAATTAAGCTGGTGTTACACGTTTGTTTTTGTTAACGTGAAGTCGAAAGCCTGATTGCATCGGAGCGCACGACAGAACTCATCGAAATCGCCGCACCTACTGGGAAGGGCGGCGGTATGGGAACGCTGGCATCGGAGCCAGCTATGTCCAGCAGTGGAAGAAGACGACGACGAACGCGCAAGCAGTGGCACGAGCACGTCTCTGCGACCACGTGACGTGTACAATCAGGCACGCCATTAGGCACACCTTTCGTAATCCAGAACCGCTAATTAGCCGTGGCTTCAGGGAAACCTGCTCCTCTCGCACCGCGGGGATCCGGGCTTGATTCCCGCCCAGACCGAAATGTACCAAATTTTCTTTTCGAAGCCACTAGCTTACTTTGTTTACAGGAACCTCCCTGAGAAATGTGACGTCAGTTCGAGCATATTCTGACGTGATTTTATTACTCTTTGCGGCTTCGGCCATTTTTCATCACGGCGCAGTTTCTCCGTGGTCTCGGAAAGGTCACCGCCAACATAGACAACTAAGACTTTCGACCTAATATTAAGGAGACATGCCCATAATGCTAGACGGACAAATATCTGTAGATTACTTGATTAGCTGAAGCCGGGTACATGACTGTCTGCCGCCGCGCCTTTTCGAAGGCGATGCCAATAAATCGTTATCATCAATGAGATGTAACGTCACTCATCCGAAAGCAGCACCAAATTCTCAAGGTTTCCAATACAAGTTCCTCACAATTCTTTTTTCGGCAATTAAGCTCAGCTCCGCAGTGCACGTCGCCGCTAAGAAAGTGAGACTCCGCTGCGAAAGAGGACTTCACGAAGGTTTCAGTTTTAAAGCCGTATACGCAACTTGCGGCTGCCATCCAGCGAGATATCTAAGCCGCCGAAAGTGGTCAAAGTGGTTTCGTTAGTAAGGAACGGCATGGGTAAATGAGTTGTTATCTGAAATGAACCTGAAGGGGCGCGTGTAATCAGCTCTTATTTTGTTTGTTCTCTCAGGGCCGCTACCTGGCCTCAGCTGAGCGGATGCGAGTGGCCAAGGCCTTGCTGGGATCTCCGCACTTCCTGCTCACCATTTGTGCCTGCCTGTTCCACTTGGCTGAGCTAGAAGTATGCCTCGTCATCTGCAGAAGGATCTTAACCGGTAAGCCTGTTACCATGTTCCCAGCTGCCCCTCATTTCATGCGTCGCATCGCTCTCATCGCAACCCACCGCGTGGCTCCTGCAGTGGCTATGGCGTTCTGCTGCTGAGCACGAGGTCGCGGTTTCGATTCCCTTCTGCGGCGGTCGCACTTTGATGGTTCGAAATGCAACAGACGCTCGTATACTTCTATTTAGGTGCACGTTAAAAAACTCCAAGTGGTAAAAATTATTCCAAGGCCCGCCACTACTCCGTCTCTCGTTGTCCTAGATAAATCACATCACTCAATCAATCCATAAACATTCAATCAATCAATCAATCTCTCGTCACCACAAAAAATATGAAGACGAAAGATATTGCGCTAGGACGTGCGGCCACCCCACATTGCCGCAAGCACCGGGTGATTGGGAGCATTGCCACCTGACCTCATTCTTGAGGGACAGACCCTGACTTCCTCACCCTCAACACGACGAAAAGCTGCTCGAGGTGGTAAGCGTTCCCGTTTTCAAAAGTTTAGTGCCTCGAACACACGAACACAAGAAGATAGTGGTGGTGGTAGTAGTGGTGGCGTTGCAGCAGGCGGAGTTAGCCTGGCATACATAGCCGCCAATTGTTCCGCCTGAGCCTCGTGTGAGTTGAGATCAGGGGTGTGTCACCAGGTGTCAAGACCCCCATGTCTCAAATGAAGGCAATCAGCAGTCTTCCGCATTGTCGCGGGTCCTCCGGGAAAAACGACATCTTTAAAGGCCCTGTGCGGACGACCATTATTTTGCAGGCTGTCGACCATCGCTTTTCTTTCTGTGTCGAACTGCGGCCGATATCAGCATTACCCCCACAGCAGGCACGCAGCGGGGAAGTACATTGTCCACTATCGAATAATCAAGCAGCGGTGTGCGCGGAGTTGCTTCTGATGCTGTACAACAGTGTTCCTTCATTGCGAGTACGTCCATGGATCACACAGGCTTGGTGTGTAGTCTTGCGGAAAACCCTAAAGTGATTGCGGATTGGATCCTTAGAGGTCTGCATGAAAGCTGTTCGGGCTCTCACTTTTGGTCGCCTGTCATAGGGCACAAGGAAAGAATGATGATTTGTGTTGCCCTTTTGCAGCGTAAGCTGTTATGGGATCATTCCGATAGCCGTTTCGGTTCCCGATGGCCTCCACAAATGGCGTCCGGCGAACGTAACCGCTATCGGTGGAAATGCTAAAAAAGTACCCGGTTCCCGCCGGGATCGAACCCGCGCACGCTGCGTGGGAACCAGATACTCTACCACTGAGCCACGCCAGCGTTTGCGGAAAAATGCCCTTTAAAACAGGCGCAGATAATCCGAGCCTCCGCCAATATGGTGGCGCCGTCTAGTTAAGGCGCCTGCAAACGCATCGTGCGCAGACGCAGACGACGAGATGTCATTCAGACAAGGCGCGCAATAAAAAAAAAAAAACACGCGATCCCCACTCTCGCCAGTATGGTGGCGCATCTAGTTAAGATGCCTGCAAACGCAGCGTGCCCGGCGTGTAAGTTGCAGTTGTAAGGCTTGATCGGGCTCAGCAGACTGCTGTGCAGAAAGCATTACAAGCCGCAGCTCGCCGTCGATGCCGGGCGGACAGTTCAGATCGTTCTCATCCAAACGAGGCGAACAGACTCCCGCGAAGACCCTGTGGTGCGTGGTGCCCAAATTGTAGCTACTCTTGAGCCGCTCCACCAGCTTACGCTGTGACTGCTGCGTGTGCCGCGCAGGCCTGTGACTTTTTTGTTTCTCTTGCGTCCTTGTGTTCGACGAACAACGTTTCAAAAACGCGAATCCTTGGGCTCCTGCGTGACAGATCTTATCGAAAAAACAGTGCTCGTGTACCGCGCTCATGTCGTTCTTGAGTATTTTGCATACAATTTGATCAGTGTGTTGGCATTTCTGTCTTTGCCGCTCCGACGCGTTTGACTCATCTGTGTCTGACTGTCTGAGTGAAACGAGGTGACGTTGCGAAAGCTAGTGACGAGGCAATCGGCCATGTGCCACTGAATAAGCTGACTCTCGTCACATATCACTGAGCGTAAGCTGCATTTGGCATGGTCCTGGGAAAGACTAGCTGTGAACTCTGGAGCTGATGACTCCTCTGCAGCAAATATTTCAGGAGTCCGCTTCGAGCATGGTGTCCACGCACGAGGTGTTCGCCTTTTCCTAACAAAATTCTTTAGGAAAACTATACAGTTCGCCGCAGCGGAATAGACATACGCGCTAACATTGGGATTGTGTGTGAACAATTCAGTGGCCGCATTGTGCGCTTCTATTATTTAATCACGGAACACCGGTGCAAACTGTTGTAGCGACCATCCGCCTGCGCCCGTCTTTGTAGGACCGCCCGCGCTAGGCAGCGACATAGGCAGTAGGCACGTAGTATCAACAGATTGGCGGCAGTACGTCGCGCTAAGCTAGGGCCTGCTCTCTTGTTGGCCCTAGAACGGACCCTCTTTTTTGCGGTCTTTTCATATCACCGCATTCCTTTTCATAAGCTCTACCGAAACGCATGTGGTTTTTCTCGGCTTCTCGTAGTACCTTTCTCTCTAGAATAAGGGCAGTGCGCTTTCTGTGCTTGAGCTGTGCAGATGTGTGTTTCTTTCCGAACCAACCTCCCATACAGCTATAGATAAGCAGAAGCAACAACGCGAAAGTTTCAAGTTACAGGAAGACGGTCGCAATGTTTCAGATCTCTTTTACGTTTTGTATCGATGGCGTACGCCATCATTGTTAACTCCCTTTAATCTCTATTACATAAAGTGGGGAAAAAGCAGGCAGGTGAGCAAGCAATTGGCAACTACGGCATCGATTCTGGGAACACTAGAGGAGAGATGTTGGTACAATTCGCGGAAAGGAATAGGCTCCGAATAATGAATACCTTCGTCAGGAATCGTAGCAACAGGAAGTAGACCTGGAAAAGCCCTCATGGAGAAACAAGAAATGAAATAGATTTCATACTCCCTGCCGATCCCAGCATAGTGCAGTATGTAGAAGTGCTAGGTAGGGTAAAGTGCAGTAACCATAGGTTAGTGAGGTCTAGGATTTCTCTCAATTTGAAGAGAGAAAGAGTAAAATTAGTCTAGAAGAAACAGGCCAACCTAGAAGCAGTCAGGGTAAAAGCAGACCAATTGAGGCTGGTGTGTGTGTGTGTGAAAACTTTTTACTTAAAAAAGTCCTGAGGGCCGACTATTTCAAGTCGAGGCGGGCCGCTCCCACGGTGGCACCGTTAGGCCCAGCCCTTCAGCGACATCGTGGGCCCTCTGGACAGCCCGTAGCTGATCTTGAAAAGATGAACTCTGTAGCATCTTCTTCCAATGGAGCCATTCTTCTTCAGGGTTGGTGAGAGTCGCAGGGCATCCCGCGAGCATGTGTCTGATCCAAATGATGCCCGCAAACAAATATGCAGCTTTAGAACAGAAAGATGAAGATAGCATAGAGGTAATGAATGAAACCGTAACTAGGCTCATCTCAGAAGCAGCAATTGAAGTGGGAGGTAAGGCACCAAGGCAACCACTAGGTAAGCTCTCCCGAGTAACAAAGGACCTAATAAAGAAACGACAAAACATGAAAGTGGCTAGCACTAACGGGCGCACTAACAAGTGGAAAGAGTTGTTAGTGCGCCCTGTGTCTGTCCTGTTACTCGTCGTTTGGTCCTGTGCATATTCTGGCGCTGTTTTTTTACTTGATGATGAAGAACCAACTAGCCCAAAAATACGTCCTTACTGGCAAAGTCGAGAGATCAGATAGAATTCGCTGAACTGTCAAAACTGATCAACAAGAAGAATATAAGAGATATTCAAAATAAGAACGTAGAAAAGATTGAGGAAGCAGTAAAATATGGACGCATCATGAAATCAGTGAGAAGAAAACTTGGCATAGGACAAGGCAAGATGTATACACTGAAAGATAAGCAGGGTAATATGATCAGCAATTTCGATGACCTAGTAAAGCCAGCGGAAGAATTCTATAACGACCTGTACAGTCCCAAGAGCAGCCATGCTACTTTCATTCAAAGTTGTGATGAACAAGATACAGAGGCTCCTTCTATAACTAGCGATGAAGTTAGAAGGGCCTTACAAGAAATGTCCAGGGGAAAAGCTGCTGGAGAAGATGGAATAATAGTCGATTTAGTAAAAGGCGGAGGAAATATCATGCTTGAAAAGATTGCGGCCCTTTATACGCAATGCCTCACGACTTCAACTGTACCAGAGAACTGGAAGAATGTCAACATTATACTAATCCATAAGAAGGGGGCAATCAGAGAATTGAAAAATTATAGGCCCATTAGCTTGCTTTCAGTACTGTATAAAATATTCACCAAAATAATTTCCATTAGAATGAGGGCAACACTTAATTGACTCCAGCCAACCAAGAGAACAGGCTGGCTTCAGGAAGGGATATTCTACAATGGATCACAACCATTTCATCAATCACGTAATACAGAAATCTACGAAGTACAATAAACCTCTCGATATGGCTTTCATAGATTATGAAAAGGCATTTGATTCAGTATACATACCAGCAGTCGCGGAGGCATTGCGTATTCAAGGAGCACAGGAGGCATACGTGAACATCTTGGGAAATATCTACAAAGATTCCACAACTACATTGGTTCTCCACAAGAAAAGTAGGAAGTTACCTATCAAGAAAGAGGTCAGAAAAGGAGACACAATCTTCCCAATGCTATTCGCTGCATGCTTAGAAGGAGTACTCAAGCTCTTAGACTGGGAAGGGTTAGGAGTGAAGATCGACAGCGAATATCTCAGTCAACCTTCGGTTTGCAGATGACATTGGCCTACTCATTAACAATGGGGACGAATTACAACAAATGAGCGAGGACCTTAACCGAGAAAGTGTTAGAGTGGGGTTGGAGATTAATATGCAGAAGACAAAGGTAATGTTCAATATCCTGGCAAGGGAACAAGAATTCAGTATCGCCAGTCAGCCTCTAGAGTCTGTAATGGAGTACGTTTATCTAGGTCAAGTACTCCCAGGAAAATCTAATCATGAGAAGGAAATTTACAAAAGAATAAAATTGGGTTAAGTGCACACGGCAGGCATTGCCAAATCCCGACTGGGAGCTTACCACTGTCGTTTAAAAAAACGTGTACAATCATTGCATTTTACCGGTGCTAACATATGGGGCATAAACTTGTAGGTTAACAAAAGAGCTCGAAAACAAGCTAAGGAGCGCACAAAGAGTGATGGAACGAAAATGTTAGGGCTAACGTTAAGAGACATGAAGAGAGCGGTGTGAATCATAGAGCAAACGGGGATAGCTGATATTCTAATTGACATTAAGAGAAAGAAATGGAGCTGGGCAGGCAACGTAATGCGTAGGACGGATCACCGGTGGACCATTAGAGTCACAGAATAGATACCAAGAAAAGGGAAGCGCAGCCGAGGACGGCAGAAAACTAGGTGGGGTGATGAAGTTAGGAAATTTGCAGGTGCAAGTTGGAAACAGCTAACGCAAGACAGGGATAATTATAGATCGCAAGGAGAGGCCCTCATCCTGCAGTGGACATAAATATAGGCTATGATAACGATGACGATGACATTTTCGTTCTTATGGACATCCAGATCGGTAGTTTCATTACCGATGGCTAACAACGTGCGAAGCTATGCCACATTATTATATTCTGCCATTTCTGCTTCTCGAGACAGCAAAATGAAGCGTAACTGCCCAGTAAGGCTACATGGCATAGCGCGTCGACAAATCTTCGACCACGCAGATGATATTGGCGCGTTCTAGTGCGAGGAACGCCTACTGTATCCGACACCTATTTACTGCTGTCGCGAATTCTCTAGCGAAAGTGTCTCGTCTAATCAAAGTGCGCGCGCGACGCTAATGCTGTTGCACATTCTCGAAGGTAAGCGAGCCCGAGCGATTATTCCGGCCCGTTTACCGCGATAGCATACGTGGCTGCCAGGAGAACGTTGGGACAAATTCTGACATCGCAGTCACGGCAAAGAACCCAAAACTGAAAAAAAATGCGTGTAAGAGAGAGAGGGCAAGAGATACCAACTTTGATGACATGCTATAGAGATGTTAGCCAGGCCGATATCCTGGCATTCTACTCCTAGGGACGGATTAGGAATCTGGGGCCGAATTCATAAAGATTTTCATTCGTAAGTGCCGCTTGCCATTGGCCAGCCGCCTTCGCTAATTATATGTCCAACACCAGGATTGGCTGACACCTACTTCTAGGAAACGTTTAAACGGGAGAACGTTTTTGTGAGTCCGGCCCCTGTTTCATGGAGAGAACTTATGTCCAGAAAGAGATGCAACACTCAACTCACAACTATAGCGGCGAGCAAGGTTGGCGATCACCGAAATCTGAGATGACTGTTCAATTCCGTCCGCTGTTTATACAAACTACGTTTTAGCGTAACGACTGGTGCTTGCGTACATTCGATAAACTATAACACTATTCGCGTGACGCGCGATCTGATTAGACAAATGTATTCTCTACAAAATCGATGACAACATTCAAGAAATTTCGGATACAGCGCGTACGTATAGCACCTGATAATTTGATAACAGCAATAAAACTGCACAAACTGCTGCATATGTCGTTTTGTTGCTTTTTTTTACATTGGCTTTTAGGCATGTTTACAAAATGCGCTGTATTGTCGGAATGGATTTCTTTTTCTCATATCACCTCATTTATTATAATTTTGATCGTTGCATAATTGTATGTTTGTTGAGAAGCCGGTGACACAATATATGCCAACATCTTCAAATTCATCAGAATAAATCCCTAACTCTCTCCGGGCTGAAGTAGTTCACTGGCGAAAAGTAGTACAATCTATGAGCGGCAATATCTTCTAGCAAATTTTAATTATTTGGGCCACAAGTGGACACGGCAAGCACAAAATTCCAAGCAGCGTGGTAATTCAAAAGCTACCACGAGGGTATTGCGCAAATATTGTAGATATAACTAAGAGGAGATGAGAACATTTGTTGTGAACATTGAATAAACATATTGGTTACATCAAATTTCCCTTCGTGGAAAGCTGGCACATTTCACCATCCTGGTGCAACTGGAGGGTATCTGTCTATATATTGAATCTGACGAAGCAAGAAGGCTAATTAGTAAATACTGGCGATATTCCTTCGTTCATGCTACTAAAATGCGTAATCCAAAGACATTCGCAACAGCGTACTTGGCTCTCAGTATATAAAAATACAGTGACAACACCTACACATGCGCAGCGCGATGTTGGAATGCAGACACTGAGAAATTATTTCGACATCCATGATAATTTCCAGATAAAGAGCTTCGGTGAAGGGCTACATTCTTTGTTCATAATGTCCCTGTCATTATGGTATTTACACTGCTGAACAGCTTTTAGGATATAGCCTGAGCACGGCTCATTATCTGCGAATGTGTTTCCTACTTATTTTTTGCTTTGCTTCATAAGTATGTTCATTTCAATATATTTCTTCGAAGGAAAGAGATTAGGCTCTACTTTTTTCACTGTCTGTATTTCTTTTTCCTCTGTTTCTGATTTTCTTTCCTTTGTGGAACGTCACCTCAGTGTACATTGAATTTCTCAAGATAAAACAGGTTCTTCTTGTTTCTTTCTATTGCAGTCGTTTCCTTATCAGTCGCTGGATTTTTCATTCCATAAACTTGCAATGCATGATTGCTACTAAAATGCGTAATCCAAAGACATTCACAACAGCGTACTTAGCTCTCAGTATATACTGTATAAAAATACAGTGACAACACCTACACATGCGCAGCGCGATGTTGGAATGCAGACACTGATAAATTCTTTCGACATCCATGATAATTTGATCTTGATGTTCCCAACCTATGACATTAGATTCAATTTCGGAACTCTGACAAGCGTGTTCCTTGACCAATCGGAACTGGTAATGGTTCGCTATGTAGTTATGGCAGGTCTTCCTCAAACCACAACTTCGTGTTATGGTGCCTCCTACATCTTCAACGGGTGTGCTTTCGTAAAAAAGAGCGTCAGTAGGTTGTCTCCGCACTATTTATTACGCCTATGTACGTACTTAAACAAGCACCGTGCTATGTGTCAGAGCGTTCAGCGATTGAAACGCGATTCTCGGTGTGGCTGCCGTAGCTTTTTGATTCAGGGCTGAGCGCTGAGGATACATGGCTGATGAATTGTATCCTACGATGAACTTGAGAGTCTTTGTGACGCATCGTGACTGCACTTGGGCCCCCAGCGATCCCTCAGTGCTCTCTGGTGGCGCAAAAAGTGTTGTCGCTGAATCGGCTTGTGGTGCAATCTTTTCAACCAAACGGCTGAGACGCTATCAGCTCCACCGTGGCGATGTTGTGGCTCGTCACGGTTGCAGAGGGCCTCATGCGCAGGACAATGGCAACACAACACAAAATGGCTTTGTCCAACCGCACACGAATGCATTCGAGAGGGGACCATTTATTCGGGAATGCTGTCCACGACACATTCCGACAACCTTTATTGTCTGCCTTCTTCACATTACTCTTAGCACAGTGCTTCTGTTTCCGCCACAGACAGTTGTAGTGCACGTTAAAGAACACCAGGTGGTCAAAATTAATCTGAAGCCCTCCACTACGGCGTGCCTCATAATCAGAACTGGTTTTGGCACGTAAAGCCCCAGAAAGAACAAGAAGACTCCCGTTAATTCGAACCCTGTGAGACCAAAAAAATTGGTTGATTTAGCCTAAAGTTCAAATAAACAAACGACTGCAAATTGAACGAATTGAAATCTTTCATTCCTTGAAGTAGTTGGTCGTCGACAGACTTGTGTAATAAAGTATAAGAATAGATATACATGTCATTGTTGGCCAGCGGCCCACAGACTTCAACACTGTCATCGACGCAGCCAAATTCCCTCAAAGACGCATCGCCCAGGGTAGAGCGCCAGTCGTTATCATCACTGCGGGACACGTTGATGCCATCGTCGCCGTCGCTTGGGGTAGTAGCGGCGTCTGCCTAATTTCGTGGGCTTTAACAGGAGTCTTGTTAATCCCTGTGCGCATGATGGGGTACCGGCAGCGGTCAAATAACCCGAAGCGGCAAAAATACGCATTCGACCTACGAATTTTCCTTCGATAGCAATGCATGCTTCCTCGCTTGGGCTTTTTAGTGTTTTCAAATTAAGCGATAGGTCGAGTTAACCGAGGTAAAATTAACAGAAGTCGACTGTACCATCTCTGTTCATTCACATAACTCACCGATATGGTTTTGTGGCCGCAACATTCTGCTGTTGGTCATGTGACTTCGCGTTCACTTCACGGTTGCCGATCAAAACAAACAAAAAAAATTTCGTTACCATTTCCGATGGTGAACGATAAAGGACAGAAGCTGCCCACTACGTTGTCTCTCATAGCCTGAGTACTGTTCCGGGACATTCAACACCAAGAATCAACCAGTCCATTCATAAATTCATCTTGAGAGTACGTCGCGTTAGCAGAGGTTCTTGCTTGAACATAAATAAATTCGCAGCGACACGGCTATTATGGGCTCTTTAACGACTGGCAGACTGTGCTGTTTATTCTATATAGTCATTGGCCGGGTATTTATGCTCCAGCCACAATAATACTTGTTCTGCTTATGCAAGAACACAGAGTTTGCAGATGGTAAAGTATCTATACTAAGATGGTGCACCCCAATGCCTGAGCAGGTTTGCACTGACAATGAACACGTGTAGAAAGGGCGAGCGCTGATTACTCATATTCCGTGTCCCGTTAATTTAGCGTTGTTACACCATGAATGAACAGCTCTGCTAGGGTGTTGGTATTTTCCACTCCACTTCAGTAGGGAATGCGCCCAACTTTCAGCAACAACTATCCTGCAGTTTTTATTGATATATTTGTGGACGCAGTACCTTTTATGTATTGTAATCGTGAACTTCAAGAAGCTTCGTTACTTTGCACTATATTTGGCGTAGCAAAGCAACATTTTGGAGCACAGCTCTAAGGCGCCCGTTATTTCGGTGAGCGTCAGCATCCCTCGTAACCGAGCGAACGAGCACAGCGATGGATGAAAGAGTGAACGCGTAACGCAGCGGTGGATGAAAGATCATGATAGCGAAGAGCGTGCGACGAGGAAACCGGAGGAGGAGGGTGCAGCGGAACCATGAGGTGGCAAGCAGAGAAGCAGGGTGTGGCGAAAGCGTGAGAAAAAAAATCGTAGCGCCGCGCAATACGGCTTCAGCGGCTACGATGGCTACGAGATTGCGCCAGTGTAGCGCGCGTCGTCTGTTCACCGATGAAGCCAACGATAAGGCAAGGGGTGAGCGCGTTATCGACACCATATAGGGAAACAAAGCTCTGCATAAGCGTAGGTCTGTCTGCGGCGGCTGCTGTGAATCGCGCCCACGCGTCACCCATGCGCTGCCTCTCGCGATCTCCCATTAGCGAGTCAGTCGCGCCACACTTCGCTCCGTTTGCAACGTGCCGCAAGACACAGATTTTCTGTGCCAGGCAATACATCGCGAAATGAAAACACGAATGGAGCTGTGTTCAAATTTCGCATAGCGAGTATTGGAATCGTCAGTGAATTTTTATTACCTGTGCTCTATGGGCCTCCTGAACCACCTGGCTTTCCGGCAAGTGGTAGGATATACTTGGTGAACTCTCTATTCACCATCAACGGCAAGGTCTTGTGCCTCGCAGCGCTGCCGCATTAATCATGAGCGCTTTCATGGCGTTCCTAAAGTGCTAAATTAGTTTGTGTTCTGGGGTTCTTACGTGCCGAAACCACGATCTGAATATGAGGCACGCCGTGTGGGGGGACTCCCGATTCACTTTGACCACCTCGGGTTTTTTAACATGCTGCTAAATCTTAAGTACACGATCGTTTTTTGCATTTCGCCCCCATTGAAATGAAGCCGCCGCGGCCGGGATCGCGCTCTCAAACTGCTCTCGTATACCGAAGACGCCGAGCAGCGGGAAATGTTCGATACTGCTGTGGAAGTTTTTGTGCCATTTCCGAGGATTTCATGTTTACAGCTAAGCTGTTTCTGCGGACCCTGTGCCGTCGTTGTAGGTTCGCTAAAAACCACGTGACCTAGCGGGAGAGGAGAGGAAAAGAAGAGCTCAGCCCTGGGAGAAGGCTGTGAGAGGGTGCAGATGAAAAGGAGAACGGGGAAGGGGGTGCGCGTCGTCCAATACTCGCGTTGGAGGGAGAGGGCGTGAGCTCGCCAACCAATGGCGGTGTAGGAAAAAAGTAGGTCAGCGGAGGAGTGGGGTGTCCGAGGAGTTCGCGTTAGCGTTGCTTGTATATACGGAGCTTTCGTCCAGGACTCTTGTCTGGGAACTTCGTAGAAAAACAAGCGTGAGGAACGCGCTAGGAACGCCGTCGCCCATGGACGCCGACGCGCCCCATCCCCTGCAATGTACCAAGGAACGCTCACAGAGCATTATTTTTATCTTAAGTCTTCTCAGACTTATAAATATGAAAGGTGCAAATCAATAATAGTGTTCAAACATGAAAGTGAGGTAATCTTATTAGTGCTTCTTATGGGAAGCGTAGGGGCGCATGTGCGATGTCATTACAGGCGCTACACGGCACGTAAAACCTTTTTAAGGTGTCACAAATTTTGGCACAGCCGCGGATGTTGCGTCCGCGTTAGTCGGACCCGCGGACTGTCAGAACACCATCCGAGAAGTTGAAGCGAAACGCTAAACTTTACTGTCCCTTATCCTTGCATCATCCTTAGAGCGAAACTGCCAATTTTATTTCTTATTTATTTCTAAAAATGTATACAAAATTACAATATCCTAACGTTGTTACTTTCTTTGTCTGCTTTCAGGCTTTCCTTTCCCTCTGGTCCCCATCCTGGTGGTTATGTACAGCCTCTGCAATGTTTCCATGGACGTCGCCGAATGGGAAGCATCGGCCATTGCCAAGAAAAAACTAGTTTCTTTGTGAACTGCTTAACTGCCCCACGTTACAAAACTGCCTGAAACTGTGTCGATCGATTGTTCTTTTTCATCGTTTATTTTTTTTTACGCCGAAGCTGTATATTGCAATTTTACAATGGTTATGGCGCGGCGGCTGCAAGCAATATGGACACCCTAAAAATATTTACACCCTTAAAAGATCTGGTTTGTCTCGTGGCTAACACCCTTACACTTAAGGCTATAACAATATTTATATTATACTAGACAACGAGCTCAAACTGCACCTGCAATGAGAGAAGCAGTAGTTGAAAACCGTGTATCAATTATGATCACATGGTGCACACCGAAAGATCTGACACGGAGATCTTGAAATCGATAGCTGTTAAAGTTTATTTCATGTAGTTTTTCTGTCTGTTGAGGCAGAAATCATCATCTTTACATGCCGCATGATGTCGCCAAAAAAATAAAACATCAAAATTTCCCCCGATAAACGATCCGATCTGACCCCTTAAAGATGAGGGTGTTAGTCATTAGACAAACGAAGCACTACTTATACACCCGTGATGGTTTTAAAAGTTTTAACGTGTCATGCTGTGGTCGGTTTTGAGGAGGCATAGAGACAGAAGGAAAAGGGGAAAGGCAGGGAGGTTAACCAGAAGGGAAGGTCCGGTTTGCTACCCTACGCACGGGAGAGAGAGGAGGGGAGGTAAAGTGACAGGAAAGTAGAGATAGAGAAAGGAAAGGAAGACAGATGCACAATCACAGTCTGTCACTGTCACTGCATACAATCACTGACAGCACAGTAGCACTTGTAGCACTGTAAACATCAGTTCAGGCTACAGCCGCTTGTCCAATCCTGTAGTCTTTAGAAACTTCAACAGAGCTTTCGTCACCCTCCGCTGCGATGTCTTGTTATGGCGGCATTTCTAAAACGGTTTCCTCTGTTAAAGGTCTTTGATCCAAGCTCGCTATCGCGATTGCGAGTGATCGTCTCTGTAAGTCGTAGCGAGGACAGTCACAGAGAAGGTGGTGAAGTCTTCTCGCTACTACGCTCATCGCATGAGGCGTCGTCGGCTCATCCGATTCGTAAAGCAAAAGACTTCGTAAAGCCTACTCCTAGCCATATTCGATAAAGTAGGCTAGCTTCGCGTCGCAGAGACCAGCTGGGATGCGAGGGCAAAGAGAAGGGTCCTAGGTGGTGCAGTCGGTTGCATTGAAAAATTCGTGTGTTCCACACAAAGAACGTTATATCACAGGTGAGCATGCGAAGTTTTCTAGTGGCATCTGTCCTCGATAACGGTATCGACTCTTCTTTGTCGCCTTGAAGAGCCGACCGAGCAGTGTTATCGGCGGCGTCGAAAAATATTTTGCATTTTTTTTACCGAAAACGCGTAGGCGCATTGTAGAGAGCCGAGATGGCACAGCATAGAGCACCGTGCATCGAACAGAACTCAGAGCATATCACTGAAGCATGCATATGAATGTACTCTGGTATAGCCACTTGAATGGCACTGGCTAAAGTGAAGCCTTTGCTAATTCTTGGGTAGATTTCGGGCTCTGGCAAGACAGACGTCTAGTAATTTCGAAGGGTGTGAGAACTCACATATACAGCTTCGTCGCTGTCTTTGATGTATGAGCTGTTCTTCTTCTTTCTGGGGTTTTGCGTGCCAAAACCAGTCCTGATTATGAGGCACGCCGTAGTGGCTGTTCGAGTTACTGCAAATATGCGAGTTTTACATGTATACTTTTTGAAGTACAACCTTTTGGCCACAAATTCATGCTTATTTTGGGTTATTTTCCCGAAAGTCGTTGGCGCTAGTGTTAATTTGTACTTCTCTTCATAAGCCCATCCGCCTGCTTGCCAGAATTTATTTGTTCAAACTGGTAGTTGATGATAATGTCCGACGCTGACACGCTTCACGAAGGGAGCGTGCAGCCGTCCACCGGGCGTAAAGCGTTCGCTGCTGGCAAAACGAATAATGGAGACGGTATATGTGGAACCATAAGCTCGCAATTTTCGTCGCATAAACATTCACATGAACTATTGTTGACGGCATGCTAATATACAGACGCCAGCTACAGCTGCGATGCCGTATTCGATGCGCCTTCGCGTCAGGCACGAGTGTATAGCAACGGACACGTCCGACGAAGAGAAGCACTATCACCGTCACAGACCCATTAGCTTGCTTTCAGTATTGTATAAAATATTCACCAAGATAATTTCCAATAAAATCAGGACAACACTTGACTTCAGTCAACCAAGAGAACAGGCTGGCTTCAGGAAGGGATATTCTACGATGGACCATATCCATGCCATCAATCAGGTAATCGAGAAATCTGCGGAGTACAATCTACCTCTCTATATGGCTTTCATAGATTATGAAAAGGCATTCGATTCAGTAGAGATATCAGCAGTCATAGAGGCATTGCGTAATCAAGGAGTGGAGGAGGCATACGTGAATATCTTGGCAAATATCTACAAGGATTCCACAGCTACCTTGGTTCTCCACAAGAAAAGTAGAAAGATACCTATGAAGAAAGGGGTCAGGCAAGGAGACACAATCTCTCCAATGCTATTCACTCCATGCTTAGAAGAAGTATTCAAGCTCTTAGAATGGGAAGGATTAGGAGTGAGGATCGATGGCGAATATCTCAGCAACCTTCGGTTTGCAGATGACATTGTCCTATTGAGCAACAAGGGAGAGGAATTACAACAAATGATTGAGGACCTTCATCGAGAAAGTGCAAGAATTGGGTTGAAGGTGAATATGCAGAAGACAAAGATAATGTTCAATAGCCTGGCAAGAGAACAAGAATTCAGGATCGCCAGTCAGCCTCTACAATCTGTAAAGGAATATGTTTATCTAGGTCAATTACTCACAGGGGACCCTGATCATGAGAAAATGTGGAACCATAAGCTGGCAATTTTCGTCGCATAAACATTCATATGAACTATTTTTGACGGCATCCTAATATACAGACGCCAGCTACAGCTGCGATGCCGTATTCGATGCGCATTCGCGTCAGGCACGAGTGCATCAACGGACACGCGTCCGACGAAGAGAAGCGCTATCACCGTCACAACAACCACACGGAAAGGCCAGATGCATAAAGGTCGCGCGAAACATCTGTCGCGGTGCGTCAGCTGCAAAAACACCATAAACACGCCATCTTTAACATCCTTGCCAGATCATCTGCGATGAAGCAGCACCGTTTGCTGTCTGTTTCATCTGGCAGAGTTTCGTAAGACGCTTCCTGGTAACGAAGTTACGAACGGCTTAGCAGCAAACATCTGCTTTCGCATAGTCCGCTTTTGTCATTGCTCTTCACGCAGTACTTGTACCCGCTTCTGTTGTTGACTTCGCAGTTACCGGGTCTATAAAACCACTTAACCTTCGTGGGGAATGATCAGCGTAAATACGCACAACTTGTGGCAGAGAAGCGTAGGGTTTTCAGACAGCCACCGGAAAAGCATGGGTGTAGGCTTTAAAGCTAGAATTCAGCCAACTTAAAAAAGCAATAGTATGCCCTGTAATTCCCATATCCAATAATACCATATGACATAAGGGAACATACGGGCTCCTATATAGGATCCCATACGTTTCATTTGGGGTTATTTTGCACATGGGGCTAATGGGTCATATTAGTTTTTAATAGAGCTAATACTTGAGATTCTAGCACAGGTATTACTTAACACCAGTATATAACTTGGCATTCAGATTGGCCTGACTAGTGCATGTTTTTTGCTGTCCCGCTAAAATCAGGGTTTCAGAGAGCAACACTCCTGTGTTGCCCCACGAAACATGAACAAAAACCATCACAGAGCAAGAAGACAGGTAAGAGCTAAACAGCTTCAGAAAACCTTCGGCAGTAATCAAGAAGTAATTTATACAGATGTAGCTAGATTTAGCAAAGGACATGTAATAGTGGCAGATCAAACCACACGTCTCGGAATACTTAACACATCAGCCTCGATACGTACTAGATGCACTGCTACAGCGGAAGCAGTGGCGGTCGCACTCGCTATCGCATACAAGGAAAAGCAAAACAGCTCAGCCTAATAATGTCCGACACAAAAGTGGCATGCGGAATCTATCTACAAGGCCACATGTCCCCCTTAATATAATTGGCGACACATTGAAAGAGGATTATGCAATTTTATGGTGTCCTGGCCACGAGGGTATCTCGGGAAACGAGCAGGCACACACTCTAACTCGAGGCTTTATTAACCGAGCTGGAGATACGCACAATGACCAAATAGACGATTCCCTACTGGTCCGCGATATACTAGAGCACCAGCGAAGAATCCGACAACAGTACGCCCCACCACACAAACTACTTAATGTGAGGCAGGTATATTCAGAAACATATTCTTTCAAAACGATCTAGTGGCTCAACACACATTCTCAGCACAAAAGAACTCTATGCCATTAAACAGGGTGGAGAGGTACTTGCGGCACGTTAAGCTGTCACATTCGAATTACGACATCAGAAGCCATTGCTTCTTTAAAACAAAGTCGGTGGTGCCGCTCATATTGCTAACGACCATACATCGCTATCAGACACCACTCGCTGAAAATGGATCATAGGAACTTTTGTTTCCATTCTGGACACCGTTCATGTCTGTCACTCCCAAATGAATGTGTCAATTTTTAGGTAACTTCGGTAAGTGAGACCAGCTCAGGTTGAATCCTGAACTTGTCTCGTCTGAGCGAGCTTATTTAATGTTGCGTCCATCTTGAAAGATGGATGTAACTTGTACGAGCAAAGATGGACGCAAAGATGGACCGTGTCCATCTTTTAGTGATGGCTTGAAAACCATAAATTTTTAGTGTGTCTACCAAAGCTTCCTGGAGAAATGCAGCTGGCAGGTCGGCGAAGGGGAAGAGACGCTGTTGAAGTGAAGCCATCGCCACCATATTGTGGTCGGCAGAAAGCTCGGCGGCCGCCGAATCATTTGCAGCAACTACAGTGTGTGGTGGTCTTGCCTGGACAAAGGTGCTTCTGCAGCACCTTAGTATGCGTGCAGCCCGATTGCGATAAGTATGGTTCAATCCTGCGTGTTGGATGAACCATGATCACCACCCACAAATTTATGTTGGCGCACCCCCAAATATCAATTTGACCCCGTTCAAATTTCAACCTGGCCCACACCCCAATTTTGAGTTGGCCCAACCCAGTTTTAAGTTTGGCCGCGTTCGAATTTCAAATTGACCCACCCCCAAATTTCAGGTGGCTTAAGCCAAATTCTAAGTTGGTCCATCCAAAATTTAGTTGGTCCACCCAAAATTTCAAGTTGGCCAACCCCAAAATTTTAGTTGGCCTTCCCCAAATGTCAAGTTGGCCCACCCAATCCTCAAGTTAGGTCACCCCTAAGTTTCAGTTGGCCCACCCCCAATTTCAAGTTGGCCCACCCCAAATTTCAATTTAGTAATAGCGTTCATTTGCGGGAAAACAGCGGCGAAAGCGCACAATATACTACACAGCTGGTTTCCTGCCCACCACACGATGGCTGCCGGCGGCTTCACTGACCTCTCTGGGTAGGTATAGGTGGGTTCCACTCCAGCAATTTTTAGGGGCAAAGCACCTTGGGGCCGAGCCTTGGCCCTCCCTCCTCGCCCGTCGTCCGTAGCTCTGGTTTACATGGAGTCCACTAGGGGCGCTGCGGTGCACAAGGGCGTTCGTTCCCAACGCGCACTATCTTTGTCACTTCGGCCATGGATGATAACGGTCGGTGCACAAGGGCGTTCGTTCCCGACGCGCGCTCTCTTTCTCTCTTCAGCCATGGATGATAACGGTTGCATCTGATAACGGCGCGCCCGCTACAGATGAAAAGGCGGGAGTGGCGGCTCAACTGGAAGCGGAGTCGAGGGCTCGGAAAGCTGCTGCAGCATGGCGACGCAGTCAACAAGCGGACCCGGAGTCTAGGGCGCGGGAAGCTGGAGCAAAACGGCAACGCCGGAAAGCGGACCCGGAGCTGAGGGCTCGCGAGCTGCAGCAGCATGGCAATGCCGGCAAGCGGACCCGGAGCTGAGGGCTCGCGAAGCTCGCGCTTGAACCGAGCATCGGCGCCACCAACCTCAGGTAGAGAGCGCTTCCGGTGTTTTGCCGCCGCTTCCTGCGCTCTCGCCGCCTCTCGGTCCGCTTGCCGGCGTCGGGGGATTCACGGTTAACCGAATGATCCCCCGGTGCTTCGCCCTCTCATCATCATTCACTTCGTGGATATGCGGTGATTTTTTTATATCCTCCTAAGAACTTTTCCTCAGTGGGATAGTAGCTTTACCGGTCTAATGTGAGCACAAGTATCAACCCCCCCCCCCCCCCCCCGAGCTGTGTGTCTTCTTTAACCGCAATTATGCATCACTTCACAGAATATTTATCTTTAAATTTCAGTTTAATACGAAGGCACAACCTGAACTATAAACAACTACATCGTTCAGCTTATGCAAAAAAGGCTGCCAAAATCGGAAGGCATGAGGAAGTTCGGTTATTTTTGGTTGGTACGAGGGTACAATACCCGTCCGAGCAATCGAAATATAGCTTTGCATCTGACTATACATTAAGAAGGTTTGGCCAGACAGCAGCCATGACATATGACATTTTGCAACTCCAATGAACGTCACTCACGATACTGGCTATGGTGAGAGCGGAATCAACGATGAAATGTCACCATCTGGCACTGGAAGTGGCATCGATGAAGTGGACTCGAAACATCGCCACTCCTCTTTTTCTCATCGTTTCATGCATCTACGTCGACCAAACAAAAGGCTTTCGAAGAACTCGGCTTCTAACTGTTTCAGAACGTGCGAAACAGTGCGAAGATGGCGAATAGAAGATTGCTGAAAAAAAACGCACACTAATTAAGTTTATTCGCACTGTGATTTGCTCAAAAAAAGGAAGAAAAAGAACTTGCACCACCGATGTTTCTCTTTCGCAGCTTCAATACAGAGAGCGTCAAGCCAGACGACAATTTCGCAGAACCAGCACATTTTCGTGTTGAAATAACCTTTAGAAGCAATGTATCATCACCCTTCATGCCACATCGTGGAGCGCAATGTATACTATTTGGCGCACTCGGTAGTTCTCCCTCACAAAGGTCATTGAACGGCCGCTTTAGCCGCAACGTGATAGGTTTGTCGCCTTTGCGAAGTGACAGCGAGTTCTTTTCCTATGATAATCTTTCTTTTAATCATCCGTCTGTCTTTGACCTATCTCGCACGCTGACTTGTACGAATAATCGCTTTTCCTCGTTTATGCCCCGTTGGCTAGGCGTTATTAAGAGGCACCTCGGAAAAGGTTATAGCCTAGCAAGTAAACCGAAAGCGAGCGGTACGTTTTATTTAGGACGCTTGAATCGCGCACGCCGGTTCCGGCTGATGCGAAGATGAATGCCAAGAAGGATGCAAACCACAAGCGGGAAACCGAACTTCATAGGTAAGAAATGCCGACATACGAGTCAGGTGTGCTTCTGTTTTCTATGTGCGCGTGTTGTACGTTTGTGTGCCTATAGTGCATGTCGTGTGCGCCTGCGTGTGTTTGTGAATGGTCGCGTGTACGAGTAGTGCTTGATTTAGCGTGCGTGCGCATGGCTTGAGCTTCTGTGCACATTGTGCAAGGTCAAGTCACGTGGTCTCGAAGGCGAGGCCGAAATGTGGTGTAGAACCAATTGCAAGTGGCATAAACTGTTGACTTACGATTGCAGCGCGACGACATCTCGTGGGGCAGAAGACCAGTCCCTAATATATATGTACATTCACTACTACACTTATGGAAATACTTGTAAAAGTATAAACAATTACATTAGATTAAAAATATCTGAAGTTACGGGTTGTTTGCTTCTATCCGAGAAAAATAACAGGTCCGAAACTGGGTTAGATTTCTTCAGTTCATTCGTGGCGATGCATACTGAGTTGTAAGGAGATAGAATCATCGTATTTGAAACTGGGATGTCGCCAAAAGTCTCATGTGTACCCACAGAAGTTTCTGGCAATATGTATCATCATCATCATCAGCCTATATTTATGTCCACTGCAGGAGGACGGCCTTTCCCTGTGATCTCCAATTATCCCTGTCTTGCGCTAGCTGATTCCAGCTTGCACCTGCCAATTTCCTAACTTCAATGCCTCACCTAATTGGGGTGATATGCTTGATTGCAACCTAAGATTTGATAAGCAACTTTATTTTTGGACTGTCTTTTTATTAAATACCGGGTGTTTCAGCGAACATATTCTAACATTTTTGAAGGTTGCCTTTGGCAGATAGCACGATGTGAGTTCATGATCTGGTCTACTCGAACAGGTGGACATTACATGCGCAAGAAACTTCACACGTGTGCGCGTGTGCGTGTGTGTGTGTGTGTGTGTGTGTGTGTGTGTGTGTGTGTGTGTGTGTGTGTGTGTGTGTGTGTGTGTGTGCGTGTGTGTGTGTGTGTGCGCGCGCGTGTGTGTGTGTGTGTGTGCGTGTGTGTGTGTGTGTGTGTGTGTGTGTGTGTGTGTGTGTGTGTGTGTGTGTGTGTGTGTGTGTGTGTGTGTGTGTGTGTGTGGTGTGTGTGCGCGTGTGCGTGTGTGCGCGTGTGCGCGTGTGCGTGTGTGTGTGTGTGTGTGTGTGTGTGTGTGTGTGTGTGTGTGTGTGTGTGTGTGTGTGTGTGTGTGTGTGTGTGTGTGTGTGTGTGTGTGTGTGTGTGCGCGCGTGTGCGTGTGTGTGTGTGTGCGTGTGTGTGTGTGCGCGCGCGCGTGTCTGTGTGTGTGTGTGTGTGTGTGTGTGTTGTGTGTGTGTGTGTGTGTGTGTGTGTGTGTGTGTGTGTGTGTGTGTGTGTGTGTGTGTGTGTGTGTGTGTGTGTGTGTGTGTGTGTGTGTGTGTGTGTGTGTGTGTGTGTGTGTGTGTGTGTGTGTGTGTGTGTGTGTGTGTGTGTGTGTGTGTGTGTGTGTGTGTGTGTGTGTGTGTGTGTGTGTGTGTGTGTGTGTGTGTGTGTGTGTGTGTGTGTGTGTGTGTGTGTGTGTGTGTGTGTGTGTGTGTGTGTGTGTGTGTGTGTGTGTGTGTGTGTGTGTGTGTGTGTGTGTGTGTGTGTGTGTGTGTGTGTGTGTGTGTGTGTGTGTGTGTGTGTGTGTGTGTGTGTGTGTGTGTGTGTGTGTGTGTGTGTGTGTGTGTGTGTGTGTGTGTGTGTGTGTGTGTGTGTGTGTGTGTGTGTGTGTGTGTGTGTGTGTGTGTGTGTGTGTGTGTGTGTGTGTGTGTGTGTGTGTGTGTGTGTGTGTGTGTGTGTGTGTGTGTGTGTGTGTGTGTGTGTGTGTGTGTGTGGTTGTGTGTGTGTGTGTGTGTGTGTGTGTGTGTGTGTGTGTTTGTGTGTGTGTGTGTGTCTTGTTACAATTCGGATTGGACAGGAGTAATTAACGGAAATAACCATCAATTTGTTCCTACTTTCAAGGTGGAAGTGGACTCAGAAAAGGTGTATCACTGGGTGTTTGCATCCGCAGCCATGGGGTATGCCATGTGGCGGTACGCGACTGTGAAGAGAGTAAGTGGGCGCGATAGCGTCATCGTCTGACTTTACTATCTAACGTAAAGTTTAAAAAATAATGCAGATCCCTCATACTATGAGAACCGATCTTAGGCGAAGCATTTCGCAGGCAGCTGGCTATGCAGTATCGTTTGGAGCTCTTGAAAAATGCCCTGATGGGGGAAGTAAAGTAAGCACTTGTGATTGTGTAAAGTAAGCACTTGTGTGCGCTACGCGAGCCTCTCTGTAACGACAGAAGCAAGGCGGGGACTTCATGTCAGGAATGTTATGTCATCCATGTCTTGTCATTCATGTCATGTCATTATTGCCATTTATGTCATTATGTCATTTAGGTCATGACATTCATGTCACGATATACATGTCATGCCATTCATGTCATGTCATGCATGCACGTCATACCTATCCTGATGTATATCCAGTTAAAGGTCGCGACATTCATAGACAGTCATGTGATGACACAGGCCACTTGGCCACTTGGTCATACAATGTCGTTCATGTAATTATGTTCACAGGTTAGACCTTCAGGAATATTGACGCTAATTACATCTGGACGGCTGTGTCGCCACAGACGGCGAAAAGCAACCGGGAAGTGCGTTTTTAATACTGCCAGATTCCATGACACTTCGGGATGCAGCGTCGACATAGCCACCTACTACACGATGCCACATCTACATCTCAGTGATGTTTTTTTTTTTTTCAAAGGAAAGAAAATATTGATCGTAAAATACATGAGGAACTAAAATATACACGTATTCTGCACAAAAGAGATACCACATTGAAGAAGACGGACAACAAACGGGGCACATTTTAAAAGATTGCTCTTTGTGGTATCCCTTCTGCTCACTTGTTTATTTCTGAAGATCACTAACTGCTCCATCGTCCCGTAGTTTTAGAAACATGAGGGCATGGTTACTTTGAAGATTATTTAGGATTCTACCGGTTTTCTTTTGTAGCTTCGTTCCTTTATATATTAAGGCTACAAGTAGCCTTAATATATAAAGGCTATATAGGCTATATTTCATTTATCTCCACCTTGTGGGCTTCCGCGGAACAGTGACCGAATCGACAAAAACGTTCTTACGCTAAAACTGTTCGTAGAAACAGGTGTCAGCCAATCGTGGCGTTAGACATATCGTTAGAGAAGGCGGCTGGCCATTGGCAAGCACCACTTACGAACGAAAAGCTTTGTGAATTCGGCCCCAGATTTTCCTTATTCACTATCCCAGTGCTTTGAGTTGTCGCTTATTTCGCTCTCGCTCTGAGATCTGCTAGCCTCCTGGTTGGCTCAGATGGTACAAAGCAACCGCCGCCCCGAAAAGGTGTTGGTCCGAGTTCGAATCTCCGACCAGGGTGAATTTCGCTTTAACTGCCAAGCTTTCGTTCTGAAAAATGCGTGTGGACTTTCTTTGTAGCTTCGTGCCAAAGTCGGGTGAATCACAATTTGTCCCTTTCATGGAACTTTCCTGCATCTTTCGAGCTGCCGCAAAACTGATTTGCCATATTAAGTATGTGTAGAGAGAGACAGAAGAAAGGGGAAAGGCAGGGAGGTTAACCGGATGGGAAGATCCGGTTTGCTACCCTACGCTGGGGAGAGAGGAGAGGGGGAGGTAAGTGACAGGGAATATTAAGTATGTAACTGATCAGTTAGCTATAAGAGCCCATTTGAAGAACGATTACGCCCCTGAGCTGTCTTCAGATCCCGGAAGGATATTCACATGTGTGTCATCTATAGGATCACTGAGGTCTTGTTCCGCGCTATAAGTGACAGGTGTAACAGTAGGAAAGCAGGCGATTAGCCTGCTTTGTCATAAAAAAAGACACAAATTGCAACAAAGCATCGATGTCGTTTAACGTCCCGCTTCAAGGCTGAACGAAGAATCCCGAATCTTTATTGTTTTCTTCTTTTTTGCAGACTTCCGACTATTCTTCTTCTAATCGCAAGCGTCGTTCGTAAAAATTGAAACTTCTAGCCCTCGTGCCTTGAAAATCGAAGCTTCTAGCCCTCGTACTGCGAATTTCAGCGGCACGAGCTGATTTAGAGACGTTACTGCAGGTGTTATTACATCGACCTTCAATTTTGCGAAAATGACAACTCGCCCAACAGTCGAGTGTTCTGTGTAAAACCAGAAGATTCATCCGTAGTTATTTTTGACACCACAGTGACCAACTCATTTCGTCTGCTTCTTAGGTGCCTTTCTTGTGCAGCAGATGTCGGGTGCCTTCAGAAAGAGCCCGTATGGTCTTAAGCAAAAGCAGGTAAGTTACTGATCGCCTGATCCTCATAAGATACAAAGAGTTACGGCGGCTATCTTTAATGCAAATGATGCGATATAGGCACGCACTAGATACTGTGGTAATGAAATAATATCACGACTTACCCTACGCACCGAACGATGTGTGTTCTAAGTGCTGCTTAAGCACAAAAATAGGGAGTTTTACAATAGGGGCACACAAGCTTATGATGCCCCAACCAGCAATCGCTTTGCGTTTCCTGGTTACCAGAGCAGACGCCTTTTCGTATGGAATTCCGGGCTTTCGTTAGCGTCGAGAGTTCACAGCGCCGTTACGGCTTCACAAGTTGTAAAAGTAGCTGTTGCGAAATAAAAGCATGAATTATTGCAAAGCGTCCGAATTAAACGCGTTTTAATCTCTAGGAGAAATGTTAAAACAGGCAACACGACAAACGCTGTTAGCGCTCGTCTTGTTACCTTTCTTTTGTCCGTCAGGTTAACAATACGGTTATTGCTGTGAGTAATAATTGACAATGAGGTAGAGTTAAGTTAAATCATTTGTCTTTTGAACGTTTACCCCCTAGACAATCGGGGTTTTCCTGTCGGAATCAACGCAAAACAACGGCTGTGTTCAGCCAAAGTAATCACGAATACGCCAGCGTAAAACAAACTACGGGCTCTCGATCGACGAATAATCTCCAAAACACTGCGATTTATCGTTCAATCTTCCTCCTCTACGTGACATGAGCGAAAGCGGTAGCTTTTATCAACATTTGTTTTGGTGAACGTTCCCAATTACCATTACCTGCTCTTAGTCAGGAATCAGGTTAAATTTGGCGCTAGGCGGGAGACGCCATGTTAAGTGGAATCATTATGTTCTTTACGTAAAGCTTGCGTAGAGTGACTTGCTTAGAGGCACCCGAGTTCGAACCAAAACACTAAGAAATCGGTTTGCGTTCGACACATGTACAACGGTGATACGCTATTCGTTAGATGCACCCTAAGCCTTGGTTTGTCCCTATTCTAAAACTCCCTAATACGCGGGAACGTAAGCAAAACTTGAGCTTTCGGAACACAACCACGAAAATATCGAAAATAGGTTCGACGCCTTTATGTATGCTTAAAGATGCAAGGTCAGATGACTCCATTAGAGCTTTCCTCATGTTGTTTCTTTGTGTGTCCTATTTTTATTTCTTTTTTCTTGTTTTCTTCTGTCTCTATATCTCTCTTTTATACCCGCCGTGGTTGCTTAGTGGCTATGGTGTTGGGCTGCTAAGCACGAGGTCGTGGGATCGAATCTCGGCCACGGCGGCCGCATTTCGATGGGGAGGAAATACGAAAACAACCGTGTACTTAGATTTATGTGCACGTTAAGGAACCCCAGGTGGTCCAAATTATTCCGGAGTCCTCGCCCACTACGGCGTGCCTCAGAATGAGACCGTGGTTCTGGCGCGTAAGGCCCCATAATTATATTAAATTTTAATATCTCTTTTATTTGCTAATATTCGCTTCTACGCAATCCCTGCAATAACAGCAATCAATCTGCTACTGAAATATGGTTTCGTGTATATTACCATTATAAACGCAGTTTACCTCTCTCCTGGATGCAAGGTGCGCTCGCGCAAAGCCTTTCGTGCGGTGCACGTGCTGGGCTCTCGTGCAGAGGGGACTGCGCATATGGGGTGCACGTTCTCGAACTGCTGAAAAATACAAAACGCGCGTGATTAATGTGACTCGGCGCACCGTACCCTTATTTTATGCTATTCGCCTACGTTGCCATCACTTGGGAAAAGAGGTGGCGCCATAGTGAAGGTTTTACTTGCTAACAACGCTGCTTCGTCGTACGATGCAGGTTACGGTGAATTGGGGATGGGAAACAACAAAGTATATCATGACCGAAACGTGGAAGTGGTACCTCTTGCATCCAGTGCTGGGCCGTACAATAGCCCACGTGGCACCGTCGGTAAGCATTGCGTTCTTCATCCTCGAATTACACCTAGTCCATGCAAGTAGTCAGTCTTGAATTTCAGCGATGCGTAAATACAAATAATTACTTCGTGACCAACAAAGAACGCTGAAAGTCTCAGTAGGTTCAAGGTAAAATTTATCACTAAACTTTTCTACTGAATATGAAAACTATAGTCGGGGACCTAGGGCCGAAAAATGTAAAACTGTTCCAATTTGGTTTTATTTCAGTCTCCTGACGTCAGAATTAGGTACCCGCCAACGAAATTATTGGAACCACTGAATAGAACGCTCTCTTCGTTTATAGGAGGTCAGTTTTGTTTGATTTCGAAGTGAATAGCATTGCCTACCTTGACAGGTTTTTATTATCTAATTGGCTGAAAAGAGGCGAGGAGCACACTGAAGTGGAGAGGGTTTCGTTGGGGGCGAGCTAGCGCTGTGAAAGTAGAGAACCGGATGAAGAAGGCGTACGTGCCGGCTTCTGCGATTGGTCCGCTTTCCCTTGCCCCTTGCTTAGCTTGTGGTGGCTGGTCGAAAATCGCCGCGGCGTGCAACGGAAGGTTAAAAATGCTGCTAGAAAAAATCTTCATGGA
Source organism: Dermacentor silvarum (assembly GCF_013339745.2). Classification (NCBI taxonomy): domain Eukaryota; kingdom Metazoa; phylum Arthropoda; class Arachnida; order Ixodida; family Ixodidae; genus Dermacentor; species Dermacentor silvarum. Next base: position 64,739,377 of record NC_051160.1, on the reverse strand, counting down.
GGAAGAGTTGCATATGTCCGTGCCGAAAGGGCTCGACAACGTTATACTGCCAGGTAAAAATTTTATTCTACACTAATAAATCCGTTCTCCCCGGCAGCTCCGTGTAGCCAGTGCCAGAGCGATCGGTAGGTATACGTCTTCTATTTCTTTCAGAACGGTGCAGCATCCTACTATTCCGAAAAAAAAGTTCAGTTTTGTTCGGCATATTAATGCATCTTTAATGAGTACACGTCGCTTTGACGTGGTGAGTTTTCGCGGTTTTGTGGCGTCGCGTGACACAAAGGCGAAGTGGCGCAGCTCGAAAACTTTTGACCGTAGGGTGAATGGCGAACAAGTTGTGGACTCATACAAA